>NW_024464704.1:250694-255724 GCF_000004515.6 Glycine max
GACTCCATTGTTTGAGAACTTAAAGTGGGCTAAAAAAAGGGAAAATAACATAAATTGAAGTCATATTTGCACATTTGATTAAAGTCTGCCGTCTCTTGCGACGGACGTGTGGGGTGCTAATACCTTCCCCGTGCATAAATACAACTCCCGAACCTCACACTTAAAGTTCGTAGACCACGTCTCTTTTCGGTTTTTCTGATGTTTTCCTCAAATAAACGTCAGTGGCGACTCCGCGCGTATTCCTTTCTTGGAAGACGCACCCGCGAGTCACGCGTCGCCCTCTCGCCGAAGGGTAGGTTGCGACGTTGGCGACTCCACTGGGGACTGTTTTTAGAGAGTTAGGCCATTTAATCTTGTGCAATGTTTTATCATGACTTTCTCCTTTGTTGGTTTCCCTTTATTTTTCTTATGTTCTTGTATATATAACTCTTTGATGCTTTAGTGCGTTTTAAAATGTATGCATGAGGTAAATATTTATTCATTTGATGCACACAAACACCAACACTATTTGCACACACAGTGAGTTGAAAAAGGGCCCTATACCTGGGTTCGTGAGAGCATAAGGAGTGGAGGTGAATCTGTGATCATGCTAGGTCTCCGACTTGCTTGATTACAGTGAACCCTCATCTAGAGTGTTTCTCTTTGATAACATATTGTTGCTAGTAGTCCCTACTGCTGCAATATGTTCTTCGAAGGGGATGATACCTCTAGAGACCGTCAAGAGAGATATGACCACCTTGGGATTTATCACTAAAAAGCCCCTTTAGCTCCCTCCCATGTAGGTCCCTAAAATAAGGGGCAACGGAGCCAACACGCTGCGTGCCATTGTTCACACTGCCAGGCATAAGTGTCAGGCACCCTTTTGCTTATATTGGTTTGTAAATATTGTCGTACTCCGTACATCCACGTATTGTGGCCTTTTGCATATGCATCATGCACGGGTTCTGTCTTGATCCCCTCTCTTTGGCAAACCAACGGAGGGTCTGTGTCACCTTCTTAAATACATACGTTGGGCACTGTGCTACCCCAAGACGTTGTATCTAAGAAGGAGATAATTTCCCAGGCTCCCGTATTCATAAATTGCTTCTGTATCATATGCATTTCTTCATGCATTCATCCATTCCACCTATGATAGATGTCGGAGTTTTGATTCGCACTAGATTTTGTTTCACTTTAGTAAAACATGGGATCAAGTCAAACGCCTTCGCTTAAAAAGAGGTTCTATCAAGTCAAGGTCAAGAGCCTAGGGATCACCAGTCTAAAAGAGTTATGGCAGTTGATGGGTCAACTCTAGCGGCAAGCTTTTCGCAAAGCTTACGGTAAAATCTGGGACCTAGCCATGGTAGAAGTCTCCACAGAGGCCATTGCCTCCCTCGCCCAGTATTATGATAAGCCGTTGAGGTGCTTCACCTTTGGGGACTTCCAGTTATCACCCATGGTGGAAGAATTTGAAGAGATCCTAGGATGTCCTCTAGGGGGAAGGAAACCATACCTCTTCTCAGGGTTCTATCCCTCATTAGCTAGAATTTCTAAGATAGTCCAAATCTCGGCGCAGGAATTAGACCACAGAAAGCAAGTCGAAAATGGGGTGGTTGGAATACTGAGAAAATGTTTAGAGGCAAAAGCAAGAATCTTGGCAGGTAAAGGCGAATGGGCCCCGTTCATAGACATTCTTGCACTGTTGATCTTCGGAGGAGTCCTCTTTCCAAATGTGGATGGGTTGGTGGATCTAGCAGCGATCGATGCTTTTCTCACCTATCATGACCACAAGGAAAGCCCGGTTGTCGCTATGCTAGCTGACCTATATGACACCTTCGACCGAAGATGTGAGAAGAGCAGTACGAGGATTGTTTGCTATACTCCAGCTCTTTATGTATGGTTGGTTTCACACCTTTTTCGCCAAGAGGTGAGGCATGCTTGCCCGCTAGAAAGCCACCGTTCATGCACAGAGAAAGGAGGGGAAAATTGGGACCGACTCTTAGCAAACAAAGAAGGAGCATCTGTCAACTGATTCCCTCGATGGAAAGAAGGAAGAACCAGAGTTCTTATTTCGTGCGGAGGATTTCCGAATGTTCCCTTGATGGGGACAAGGGGTTGCATCAGTTACAATCCCGTTCTTGCTATAAGGCAACTTGGCTACCCTATCAGAGGGGCACCACTAGAGGAAGAGCCCGCGCCTGTCATTTCACGAGGTTTCAATAAGGCCAACGTGGAGACACTTTAGAAGGTCTGCAAGGCATGGGAGATGGTGCAAAAGAAGGACAAAGAACTCAGGGGCTGTAACAATGGGCCCATTGGTGGCTACCGTAAGTGGTTGAAAGCCCACGTGCAAGGTTTGGATTGGCTCCTGAGTTTGAGAACCGCTAAAAGGGAGGAAGTTGAGGCACCGAAGGAAGACAAAGAGGTGCAGGCCCTTAGGGCAGAACTCGAGCAGGCCCAAACAGTCAAAGAAAGGTTCAAATCAGCAGCTCTTAAGATCTGAAAGGAGAATGCCGAACTAAGAGATATAAATATAGCTACCACCAAGGCCTTGGAACAAGAGACCAAGAGGGCTCGTAGGGAAGAGCACGGCCGAAACAAGTTCTGAGGGGCTCTGTGGGGCAGTAACAGTGAGCTTATGCTCCAGAGAGAGGAAAGGGACCAATCACAAGTAGACAGTCTGATCTTGAAAGATGAGTTGATGGTTTTCTCAAGGTCCAAAAGAAACTTGTCTCAGCGGTTATGCGAGACAGAGACCAACATGTTAGCCATCATCAGCAAGTACCAAGAAGAACTAAATCTAGCCATGACCCATGAGCATAGAGTGGTGGACGAGTATGCCCAAGTGTATGCGGAAAAGGAGGCTAGAGGGAGGGTGATCGACTTGTTACATCAAGAGGCAACAATGTGGATGGACCGATTTGCTCTTACCTTGAACGGGAGCCTAGAACTTCCCCGATTGCTAGCCAAGGCCAAAACGATGGCAGACACCTACTCAGCCCCCGAGGAGATCCACGAACTTCTCGGCTATTGTCAGCATATGATAGATTTAATGGCCCATATAATTAGAAACCGCTAGGAAGTTTGTACGGTCACTCAGATCTTGACTAGTTATAACTTTCTGAATAAAATGAGTTTATCCCATGTTTTTACTCCAAAGACCAGTGCGAATCAAATCACTCCCGCATTTTATCTCTAGCATGCATTCATTTTTCTTTACCTACTCCTCACATTTGGTTTTTTAGGAAAAACACCATAACTAAACGCGCCCCAAGGCATCCCTATCGCACTAGATCCAAATCTAGAACGATGGGTGATCAAGAGGAGACACAGGAACAGATGAAAGCCGACATGTCGGCTTTGAAAGAGCAAATGGCTTCCATGATGGAGGCCATGTTAGGAATGAGACAACTCATGGAGAAAAACGTGGCCACCACTGCCGCTGTTAGTTCGGTTGCCGAAGCAGACCCAACTCTCCTAGCTTCCGCGCACCATCCTTCCCCAAACGCGGTAGGACGAGAAAGGAACACACTGGGGCACAGCAGCAACCCCCATTTGGGATACAATCAGGTGGCTTACCCTTATGGATTACCATCTAATTACACGCCGCCAGTCATGCATGATGACGTGGGTCACGTCCTTTACCCCATCCTTGAAGGGGAGCCTCTTCGGCAGCCCGATGAGGTCCACGAAGATCATTGAGAGTATGCCCAAGGGGATGTTGATTTCTACCCCCCGATCCCCGTCGAGGGGCCGACACCCAACACATTGCCTCAGCACAACCTCACAGCACAACCAATATTCTTGTCCACAGAAGGACTACCCCTGGCGGCCGAAGAAAGAAGGAAACTAAATCTCATCAAGGAGAGATTGAGAGCTATTGAAGGCTTTGGTGACTATCCATTCGCGGACATGATGGATCTTTGCTTGGTACCGGATGTCGTCATCCCCCCAAAATTCAAGGTACCTGATTTCAACAAGTATAAAGGGATGACTTGTCCTAAGAACCATCTCAAGATGTATTGTCGCAAGATGGGGGTGCATTCTAGGGATGAAAAGTTGTTAATGCACTTTTTCCAAGATAGCTTGGCTGGAGCCATGGTTATTTGGTACACTAATTTGGAAGCTTCCCGCATTCGTACTTGGAAGGATCTGATTATTGCCTTCCTGAGGCAATATCAGTATAATTCCGATATGGCTCCCGATCTCACTCAGTTGCAGAACATGGTTAAGAAGGAAAGTCAGACCTTTAAAGAGTACGCACAGCGGTGGAGAGACCTGGCAGCACAAGTGGCCCCTCCCATGGTCGAGAGGGAGATGATTACCATGATGGTAAACACCTTGCCAGTGTTTTACTATGAGATGTTGGTAGGCTACATGCCTTCCAACTTCGCGGATTTGGTATTTGCCGGGGAAAGAATCGAAGTAGGGTTGAAAAGAGGGAAGTTCGATTACGTCTCCTCCATAAGTGCCAATGCTTGGAGAATCAGAGCAACTGGGGCAAAAAGGAAGGAAGGAGATACCCATGCCATCAATTTGGTTCCCGCATGGGTCAAGCCCCCGTAGACCTCTCATGGTACACATCAATACGCGCAACATCATCCGAGCTTCTCAGCTCGCGCTGGGAACTCTTACAATTCAGCACCTGATCCCAATGATGTACGAAGACCTCTTGCCGTCCCTCATCGCCAACCAAATGGCTATAATAACTCCCGAGAAGATCTACCAACATCCTTTCCCAAAGTGGTATGACCCTGACGCAACTTGCGCGTACCATGGGAAAACCTCGGGCCACTCCACTGAAAAATGCCTGGCCCTTAAATACAAGGTCCAACATTTGATAGACGCTGGATGGCTGACGTTTCAAGAGGATCGACCCAACGTGAAAACAAACCCGCTCGCCAATCATGGAGGGGGAGCAGTTAATGCCGTTGAGTCAGATAGGCCGCGCAGGTCTAAGCCTTTAAAGGACGTGACGACCCCCAGGAGGTTTATCTATGAGGCCTTGCAAAAGCGGGGGTGTAATTCCCCACAGGTGGGCATGAAGAGGA
>NW_024464704.1:256633-261392 GCF_000004515.6 Glycine max
ATAACAATTCCAATTTAAACGTAATGCCCAAAAGCACGTTAGGGAAATTAACGTTTGATGCTTCCCATCTAAAGCCAAGTTCCATGGTGGTCCGTGCCTTCGACGGCACCCGCCAAGAGGTTAGGGGAGAGATCAACCTCCCTGTACAGATAGGCCCCTATACCTGTCAGGTTACCTTTCAAATAATGGATATTAACCCCACTTACAGCTACCTTTTGGGACGCTCGTGGATCCACTCGGTGGGAGTCGTTCCTTCTACACTCCACAAGAAATTGAAATTCGTAGTAGAGGGGCATTTGGTTATCGTATCAGGCGAGGAAGACATCTTGGTGAGTTGCCCGTCCTCTATGCCGTATGTGGAAGCCGCGGAGGAGTCATTAGAAACAGCCTTCCAGTCTTTTGAGGTGGTAAGCATTGCCTCAGTAGATTCCTTCTCTGGGCAACCTTGCCTGTCCGATACGACAGTAATGGTGGCCTGGGTGATGTTGGGGAATGGTTACAAGTCCGGAATGGGTTTAGGCAAGGACAACGGTGGCAAAACCAGCCTGATAAGTGCCAAAGGAAACCGTGGGAAGTTTGGGTTAGGCCATAAACCCACACAAACAGACATAAGGAAAAGCATTGCAGGAAGGAAGAGCGGAGGTCAAGGCTCGCGATTGGGACAAGAAGTCGAAGGAGGCCCGCCCTACCACATTAGTAAGAGCTTTATAAGCGCGGGTCTAGGACACGAAGGCCAAGTCGTTTCGATATGCAAAGATGATTCTCCGAGTGGGTCGGATTTGGTACGACCATGCCCTCTTGGTTTCCGACTAGGAAATTGGCGAGTGGAGGAGCGCCCGGACATTTACGCGACAAGCATAATGTAACCCTTTGTGGCTTTTAATCTCTATAGTTGGGCCTAGGCTTTAGAGTTTCCTTTTGTTAAGGCTTTATGTCTTTTGTTCCTGAATTTATAATACAAAGATCTTTCTTCATCTGTTCCTACGTCTCTACCCATTCTCATCCATTTGCATGCTTATTTCTTTACGTTTAAAACGCCAGATCCGACGACGAGTCCCTCGAAGGTACTAATACCTGGGACCCGACCATCGATTTCGAGCAAGAAACGAATCAAACAGAGGATGAAGAGAATGAAGATGTAGGACTTCCCCCGGAGTTGGAAAAGACAGTCGCCCATGAGGACCAAGAAATGGGGCCTCATCAAGAAGAGACAGAAATAGTGGACTTAGGAACAGACAATGGGAAAAAGGAAGTAAAGATAGGCACAAGTATGACCGCCCCCATCCGTGAAGAATTGACAGCCCTGCTAAAAGACTACCAAGACATCTTTGCTTGGTCGTACCAAGATATGCCCGGTTTGAGTTCTGATATTGTACAACACAGATTACCTCTAAATCCCGAGTGTTCCCTGGTAAAAAAAAACTGAGGAGGATGAAGCCCGAGACATCCTTAAAAATAAAAGAAGAGGTAAAGAAACAATTTGACGCTGGTTTTTTGGCTGTCGCTCAGTACCCATAATGGGTAGCCAACATTGTACTGGTCCCTAAGAAGGATGGGAATGTGCGAATGTGTGTGGATTATCAGGACCTGAATCGAGTCAGTCCCAAAGACAATTTTCCTCTGCCGCACATAATATCCTCGTGGATAATACGACCAATTTTGCTTTATTTTCCTTCATGGATGGGTTCTCCGGTTACAATCAAATAAAAATGGCGCCGGAGGATATGGAAAAGACTACCTTCGTCACCCTGTGGGGGACGTTCTGTTATAAGGTGATGTCCTTTGGACTCAGGAACGCCGGGGCAACTTATCAACGGGCTATGGTGGCTTTGTTCCATGATATGATGCACTGAGAAATCGAAGTCTATGTGGACGACATAATTGCCAAGTCTATAAGACCGAGGAGGGACACCTTGTCAACCTGCGGAAGTTGTTCGAAAGGCTTAGGAAGTATCAATTGAGGTTAAACCCCGTTAAGTGCACCTTCGGGGTCAAATCAGGGAAATTGCTAGGTTTCATCATGAGCCAGAAAGGGATAGAGGTGGACCCCGAAAAGGTGAAGGCCATCCTTGAGATGCCGGAACCCCGTACTGAGAGGTAGGTCCGAGGTTTCCTAGGACGTTTGGATTATATTGCCAGATTCATATCACAACTCACCGATAAAAGGAAGCGCCTTGGCAGATTATTTGGCTCAGCAGCCTCTCAACGACTATCAGCCCATGCATCCCAAATTCCTAGATGAGGACATCATGGCCTTGTTTGAGGAAAAACTAGACGAGGATCGAGACAAGTGTACCGTGTGGTTTGATGGAGCGTCAAACGTTCTAGGCCATGGCATTGGAGCAGTATTGGTCTCTCCAGAAAATCAATGTATACCTTTCACAGCCAGGCTGGGGTTTGACTGCACAACCAATATGGCTCTAATGTCAAACTACTCAAAGTTTACGGGGACTCAGCACTGGTGATTCACCAGTTGAGAGAGGAATGGGAAACTAGGGACCCCAAGCTGATACCCTACAAAGCCTATATCAAGGAGTTGGCTGATTCCTTTGATGTGATCTCCTTCCATCATGTTCCCCGGGAAGAAAATCAAATGGCGGATGCACTTGCTACTTTGGCGTCCATGTTCCAGCTAACACCGCACGGGGACCTACCATACATTGAGTTCTGGTGTCGTGGCAGACCCGCACATTGTTGTCAAGTGGAAGAGGAACAAGACGGTAAGCCTTGGTATTTCGATATCAAGCGATTCGATGAAGGCAAAGAATACCCACCGGGGGCTTCCGATAATGATAAAAGGATATTGAGGAGATTGGCGGCCGGTTTCTTCATGAGCGGGAGCATACTATATATGAGAAACCATGACATAACCATCCTGCGATGCGTGGATGCCAAAGAAGCGAACCACGTGATCGAGGAAGTCCACGAGGGTTTGTTTGGAGCGCACGCCAATGGGCATGCTATGGCCAGGAAGATCCTGACAGCAGGTTATTACTGGCTCACTATGGAAAGTGTTCACAGACAATTTCAATGCTCCGCCACATCCCCTGAATGTCATGTCCGCCCCTTGGCCTTTTTTCCATGTGGGGGATAGACGTCATAGGGGCCATCGAACCCAAGGCTTCGAACGGTCATCACTTCATTCTCGTGGCAATAGATTATTTCACCAAATGGGTCAAAGCGGCTTCCTACACCAATGTCACGAGCAATGTAGTGGTCAGATTCATAAAGAGGGAGCTGATTTGTCGGTACGGACTCCCTAGGAAGATCATTACTGACAATGGCACCAATCTGAATAACAAAATGATGCAGGAAATGTGCTCAAATTTCAAAATACCGCATCACATTCCACGCCCTACCGACCAAAGATGAACGGAGCCGTGGAAGCAGCCAACAAGAATATTAAGAAAATTATTCAGAAGATGACAGTGTCGTATAAAGATTGGCATGAGATATTGCCTTTTGCCCTGCATGGATATCGAACTTCGGTACAAACTTCTACTGGGGCAACACCGTACTCCTTGGTTTATGGAATGGAAGCGGTACTCCTGTTTGAGGTAGAGGTCCCTTCCCAGAGGATACTAGCAGAATCAACTTTAGAAGAATCAGAGTGGGCTCAAACACGCCACGACCAACTCAACCTTATTGAAGGTAAGTGCTTGATGGCCATGAGCCATGGACGCCTGTATCAACAAAGAATGAAGAATGCGTTCAACAAGAAGGTGTGCTTGTGCAAGTTTCATGAGGGGGACCTTGTGCTGAAAAAGATGTCCCATGCTATTAAAGATAATTGAGGGAAGTGGGCCCCGAACTACGAAGGGACTTTTGTTGTGAAAAGGGCTTTTTCCGAAGGGGCCCTGGTGCTTACCAACATGGATGGTAAGGAGCTACCCTTACCCGTGAACTCCGATGTTGTCAAGCGATACTATGCTTAGAATCTGGGGCAATTGAGGAAGTCACTGCATGTTCTTTCCTTTTTATATGTTCTTCTTGGTTTCCCCCAGGGATTCTTATCCGCTGTAATTTTCTCGTCACAGTCTTTTAAAAGAAGAGAGCATGAGATTAAGGCTTCAGTCCTCACTTTGTGCTTTAAACCATGTGGAATTTGTGATAACTTGAGCTTAATTAAAACTGAACCTGACCAGCTTTCACTAAAAAGATTGTTGAATTTGAAAAAGTTCATGCATACGCATACACATGCATATTTTGTTTATCTTATGGCAGGAGCAGAATCGTCTTAGGCAATGGTCAAATACCGGGCCGGATCCAAAGGCGGAGACCAATTAAGGTAAACAGTAACACGGCCACAGTTTGCCGCGCAATGTCGTTTCCTGCTTTCAGGTGCTTAAGGACGGACGCAAGTAGAGGCTAGGATCACGATCGATAGATCGTCGTCCCATGCCCAGCTCTTGACAAGTGGAAAGCGCCGCTGGGAAGCAGCCTAGTATCCTTTAAATTCCCAGTAATTATTACTATTGTGTCTTTAAAGTAAATATTGGATGCCTAACCTACCTTAAGGGGTTTCGAGTAAGCGAATGCCGACCCGTAGAGAGCCATACTTATGCCTGGGCAAGCACCCCTGCACCTGGAAATATAAAAAACGAGGGTCGGGGAGTTTTTCTCCACCCAAAACTCTCCCCCCCCCCACCCCCCACTCAAAAAATGCCAATACCACGGGAATTACGGATTTTCACCCCTAAGCCACCATTTTTGCGCTTTTGCTTCCTTTCTTAGTGTTGCCACTCACTCCCATCCAGTA
>NW_024464704.1:263384-267125 GCF_000004515.6 Glycine max
GCAGGTATAGATACATGAGTGTCTCTACCAGCTCAGCCTCAGTCAGCATGGACAGGGTTTTGCTCCTTTCGCGTGCCATACTCCAGATCAGTTTAGGGCTGAGGTCGCATGGCCCGGAGATTGGCCCGAGGCCCATGCAGGGGAGGCACCTGCAGGAGCTCCCGACGATGCAGAGGAGGCACGTATGGATGAAGAGATGACGAACTTGCTCGATTTCTTGGGAGGAAGCGGAGCCACGTGATCGAGGTCACCACACTTTTTTATTGACATTTTTCTATTAGTTTGCTATTGACGTTTTCTGTTATTGTCTATATTGTTGTTGACACTATTATTTTTTGTTTTTGTTCATATGGTTACTAACATTACTATTATTATCATTCGTTTCTGTTAGAAATTTTTGGCGGTATGGCTCCCAGTTATTTTGTCACTGTTTTTGCGACTTACCATTTCATGCGTTTTTCATTTACCTTGTGGTTAGACGTAAGTAGGTAGTGTGCGCCCTCGTTCGCACGACCTTTTCAGAGAGAAAAAGAGAAAAAAAAGAAAAAAAGGAGAGAGGAAATGAACAAATGATAAATAACTTAAAAAAGAAAAAAAAAGAGGAAAAGGAAAAGAGAGCGGGTAAGAAAAGAAAAAGAAAAAAGAAAAAAGAAAGAAAATAAATAAAAATAAAAAGTTGTCTAGCTAAAAAAACAACATGCTTGTTAAAAGAGATAACTTCCAACTTTTCTTTGAAAAAAAATTCACTGATCATAACCAGTTTTTGAAAAAATGTGTATACACTTGAAGGGTGAATGCTGTGAAAGTTTTCCCAAACGCCCAAAAATGGACTTGGATGAATGCATGAATTGATAAAATAACATATTTTGGAAACACTGGGTTGACTAAAGTAGAGAAAATGAATTATGGGCCCTAGCATCACATGACCAAAAAAATTTCGACACTTGAGTGTCCACATAGGTGCATGCATAACTAGTTTTGCATAAAATTTCCAAATCATCATTGTTGCATTTGTGTCATGGAAATAATGTGGGACATCCCCTTTTATCCTTGAACCAAACCAAACCCTGACATATATCGTGTCCAGCCGTTCTACAAGCCTTGAGCCAAAATCCCAGCTTACCATAAACCTTGACCCAGGGTGAGAATGTCAATCCTTACCCTCGGAAGAAAACAAAAAAAGAAAGTTTCCAATCAAAAGAGTGGGAGAAAACAAAAAGAGAAAATTCCCAATCAAAGATTGAGAGAAAGCAAAAAAAGAAAGGAAAGAAAATTCCCGATCAAGGATCGAAAGAAAACAGAAGAAATATGCAGAAAGGTCTTTAGACCAGACAACATCTAAACAAATACAGAGTTATCACCAAGTAAACAAAAAAAGAAAGGAAACCACGATCTAAAGTGGTCCTCTCCCTTTGATTGCCAACCAAAATCCTGTGCGCTAGCGACTTTCTCACCCCGCACTAAACAAAAACAGAAGAGGAAAAGGCAAGAACACTCAAAGCCGCATTCCCCACAAGAAAACAAATCATTCCCAAGAAAAAGTCCTATTGATCCATGATCATGCATGTAATCTTTGATTTGATAGGAAATGATTTGTAAAATCAAGTCATGACATATCTATGGTTCGGAATTAGGACGAAACACTTACCTGTGTGAGATCGATACACTTTGAGTGATTTTCTTCTATTTTTGTTGAACCCAGTGTTTCCTCTAAGTGGTCATTTAGAAGCAAAATGCTAAACATCCAAAATCTCATTTATGGTTACGAGAAAATTTCATCAGCATACTCTCCTTCCCCGATAAACACATTGTTTTTCATCCAAAAAAGCATATGTTGCTCTGATCAGTTGGAAATTTTTTCTCTTTACTAAAGCATGTTCGCATTTTAGTGAAGAAAACACCGAGACTATTTTAGTCTCGCAAGTTATCCATAACTACGTAGTTCTGAGTTCCTCATTGAGGATACGTAGGAGCAAGAGCCTCGCTTTTGTCGGCAGCTCCACAATCTCTGTCATACTGACCCTGGGGTCATGTGACATGCGGAGACAAATTATGGTCATTCAGCATCTTTTGTCATCTAGAGGCGACGGGCCCGATGACATGCGGAGACAAATTATGGTCATTCCGCTCATCTTTTGCCATTCAGACACAGTCGTGTCCGATGGCACGCAGAGACAAATTATGGTCATTCTGCATCTTTTGTCATCCAGAGGCGGCGAGCCCAATGACATGCAGAGACAAATATGGTCATTCCACTCACTTTGGTCCCGCACTTTTCACTTTGTCATCCAGAGGCGACGGGCCCGATGACATGCGGGAACCATTTGGTCCCGCACTTTTTTACCTTTTGTCATCCAGAGGCGGCGGGCCCAATGACATGCGGGAACCATTTGGTCCCGCACTTTTTCACCTTTTGTCATCCAGAGGCGGCGCGCCCGATGACATGCGGGAACCATTTGGTCCCGTACTTTTTCACTTTTTGTCATCCAGAGGCGGCGGGCCCGATGACATGCGGGAACCATTTGGTCCCGCACATTTTTACCTTTTGTCATCCAGAGGCGGCGGGCCCGATGACATGCGGGAACCAGTTGGTCTCGCACTTTTTTACCTTTTGTCATCCAGAGGTGGCGGGCCCGATGACATGCGGGGAACCATTTGGTCCCGCACTTTTTTACCTTTTGTCATCCAGAGGCGGCGGGCCCAATGACATGCGGGAACCATTTGGTCCCGCACTTTTTCACCTTTTGTCATCCAGAGGCGGCGCGCCCGATGACATGCGGGAACCATTTGGTCCCGTACTTTTTCACTTTTTGTCATCCAGAGGCGGCGGGCCCGATGACATGCGGGAACCATTTGGTCCCGCACATTTTTACCTTTTGTCATCCAGAGGCGACGGGCCCGATGACATGCGGGAACCAGTTGGTCTCGCACTTTTTTACCTTTTGTCATCCAGAGGTGGCGGGCCCGATGACATGCGGGGAACCATTTGGTCCCGCACTTTTTTACCTTTTGTCATCCAGAGGCGGCGGGCCCGATGACATGCGGAGACAAATTATGGTCATCTGCACGCTTTTTCTATTTGTAAGACTCGATGAGTGATAAACGCGCAGAGACAAATTATGGTCATTCTGCACCCTTTGTCATTTAGGAGCAGCAAGTCGAGTGATAAACGCGCAGAGACAAATTATGGTCATTTTGCGCCCTTTGTCATTCAGGGACAGTGAGTCGAGAGGTGGGCGGAGACAAATTATGGTCATTTCCCCACACCTTTTTGCCATCCAGAGGCGATCGTGTCCGGTGACACACGAAGACAAATTATGGTCATTCTGCGCCTTGTGTCAACCAAGAGGAACGAATTCGACAGTATCAGGATGATGTTGGTCATCGATACTGATCACTTTCAAAATTTTTGCAGGTTCTGCTGGCAGGGAGATTCACCGGTCGAATGGTGCTTCGCTCGAACGAAATTAGTGTCTTATCTTTACTTCCCTTTTATCTCCAATAAAAGACAAGTAAAGAGGGGCAACTGTCATACCCTAATTTCGTCCGGGGACCATCTGTTTGTTGGGATGCGACCCTCATTTGACCACTTCGAGGTACTTGGCACCCATCCTTAGGTAATCCGTGAAGTTCCGTGACATGCCGGAAGTTAAAAGAAAGCATTGTTGCACAATCCGTGAAGTTCCGTAACATGCCAGAAGTCAAAAGGAAGCATTGTTGCACAATCCGTGAAGTTCCGTA
>NW_024464704.1:267379-269130 GCF_000004515.6 Glycine max
AGTGGCAAGCTCCTCCCTCACTTTCCTATAAATAGGGGGAGGAGGGCAAAACAAAAATGTCAACCCTCCTTGTATCTGAGAATCACTTAAAATTAGTGAGAAAAATTGTTTCCGTGAAGAAAATCCAAGCCGAGGCGCTTCCGTAACGCTTCCGAGACGTTTCCGTGGGTGATTTTGCGAAGATTTTCAACCGTTCTTCGGTCGTTCTTCGGTCTTCAACCAGTAAGTTCCCGAAATCGAACTTTTCAATTCATTCTATGTACCCTTAGTGGTCCTCATTTGTTTCACGTGCTTTTATTTTTATTTCATTTACTTTCCGTACCCCTTTTGACATGTTTTAGTCATTTATTTAAGTCATTTTCTCGCCTAATAAGAAATAAAATAAATTTTCACCGATCATTCGTATTGTAAAATCTTTTAATTTATGTTAAAATGAAATCTGATCGTTCGGTCATGCCGTAACCACGTTTAAAACCAAACAAAAGAGGCAAAATAATAATATAATAATCAAAAAATATCTTTTAGTAAAATAATCAAAAAAATCAATCGGACTTTTTACTTTGGGATTTTCCTTTCTTAATCGAATCGACTAATAACCAAAGTGAAATTAAGGCTAAAATCAATTCATAAATCAAGCTTTTGTCATCACCTAAAAAAGCCATTCTTAAGGTCCAACGCCTTAAAAATGGTCTTTTTCCGCTTTTATTGGTCAAACGTAGATTTCTAAAAAGGGCCTAAAATCAACATGTAGCATTATTACCTCTTTCAAAAATAATAAGAGATCATTAATGGTCCAATGCCTTAATGTTTTCTCTCCTTTTAAAAAAAATGAAAGATTGTTTAATGGTTCAACACCTTAAATGACCTTTCATTTCAATCAAAATATATCTTGCAAAAAGGATAAAAATAACTTAACCAACGCTTAGTTCTCAAAGAACTATGTTGGTCTGATTTCCTTATCACAATTGAGGAATACGTAGGAGCAAGGGAAACACCCTCGTCGACCACAAAAAGATAAAAAATATAAAAAGGCATAAAAAGACATAAGAACGTAAAAAAGGAAAAATAACATAAATTGAAGTCATATTTGCACATTTGAATAAAGGCTGCCGTCTCTTGCGACGGACGTGTGGGGTGCTAATACCTTCCCCGTGCGTAAATACAACTCCCGAACCTCACACTTAAAGTTCGTAGAGCACGTCTTTTCCGGTTTTTCTGAAGTTTTCCTCAAATAAACGTTGGTGGCGACTCCGCGTGTATTCTTTTCTTGGAAGATGCACCCACGAGTCACGCGTCGCCTTCCCGCCGAAGGATAGGTTGCAACAACAACCAAGGAGGCAAGTTGTAAATTACTAGCAAAACTGGCCACGAATTGTGTTGAGTGCTTAAACTGCCATATGGATTCATTCCATCAGTGGCAAGTCCAAGCCTAAGATTTCTTGCGTAACTGTTGAAATTTGGATACAAACGATTAATCTTCTTCTATTGGGAGGAATCAGCTAGATGATGGAGCATTCCATCGCAATTTCTCCCATTTGCATGCCATGTAAAGTCTTTTGTATCTTCTCTATTAGCAAATAGACGCTTAAACCATAGAATGATCGGAAGATACCACAAACCGTCACTAGGGGGCCCTTCTTTGAGTTTGCGTCACTACTACACTTGTCATCATCCTTCACTTTGTACCGTGATACCCCATACCTAGGGCATTGTTGCATCTCTTGAAACTCCTATCTGTACAGTATGCAATC
>NW_024464704.1:270435-271122 GCF_000004515.6 Glycine max
ACACACACACACACACACACACATACACACACACACACACACACACACATATATATATATGTATATATATGTGTATATATATATATATATATATATATATATATATATATATATATATATATATATATATATATATATATATATATAAATGATGCATCACACTCTTCAACACTATTAATAAGTTCAACAACTTTTATGGTATGTGTTGAGCAAAATGTGTTAATGGTTCTCTGTAAGATTGTATAATGAACTTGGAGAACTACATAAATGAATGTAAGCAAGCGATATTACAGATTTTAACTAGTCAAACCAAAAATTATTTTACAATTTCAAACTATGCATGCCAGTAGTTATGAGTCAGAGGGCCACTGACACCAATGTTTATTAAGCAATTGAATTCCATGTTCTATGTAGATGACTCTAACTGATACTAGGTACAAGCATGGAGTAATATCCACAAGGCTTCGTCTTCTCTAGACACATACCTCGAGTGAAGAGTTTTTGTCCCAGTATAAATGGTAAGATGCTTATCATTAGACTTGTTGGAACATACTGAAGAAACCTGTGTACAAGACATATTTAGATTTGGCATTCACTGGAACAAACAAGTAATGAAAGCTGATATATGTATTAAAATTGATAAATAAAATGATACTAATGGATCATTTTCGTTTGTCAATGATAAAA
>NW_024464704.1:282058-283091 GCF_000004515.6 Glycine max
GAAATTAACAAAATTTCATAAAAGAGACATTTTTCAGATTTAGTTCTAATATTCTGCAGTTTTTTAAGGCATAATCAATATGCTAATGTTGTTATGCTTGTCTATTTCAGATTAACTAGTTTGAGAAAGTTTCTAGCCACTTATAGAGCTGATCTTATGATTAAGGTAAAAGGGGATTTCTAAAGATTTAGAGTATTGATATACATTGGCACTTGTATAGTATATACACTTGATTAACACTCTTTATTTTCACTAATCAGTCTCTTCTTGTTGCATTATATCATTATATTTATTCTTCTTTTTCTTTATCTTTATAGAAACACATCAGTCTCTTCTTGTCCATGCATAATCTTCCAAAAATTTATTTAAACTTAATTATGAAAATGACTTATGACATATATATACTTTTTATATCATATTTGAATGGGCTACAAAGAGAAAGCATAATAGAATAGTTTCTTTTTAGTGTGTTTCAGTAACTAAGTTAATTATAATGGAATATGCTAATCAAATAATAGATTTTGATAGATCGGGAAAGGTGTATGATAGGAGATATCCATGAAAGAGCTAAGAGCCAGTTCTATCAAATTCCCTATGCTAATCCAAACATACTGTCATGATATCTACTTCTCTGGTCATGGCAACTTCGATTAAAAATTTAAGTGATCATAATATTAAGTTAAGTTTAAAAATTGTAAATCTTTAATTATTTTAAATAATGTTAAAAATTATTTCAAACATGTTTAAAAAGTGTTTAATAAGGTCATGTATTTTTTTCTTCTTAGATAGTAGTTTATCTTGGCAATCACCCAGGAGCAATGATGTAGATAAATCCTTTTACTAAAATAGTCTAAAAGCAATATTTAAGAGGACCATTTTATGATCTTGGGAAAGTTTCCTAGACCATGACAACCTAAGGCCACGTAATCATTCATCATCCAAAGACTTCACCTAATAGCTTCTTCCATCCCTCGTCATCTTTTGACTTGAACTTGTGAGCTTCTCACAACCACATCTAATGCATTTGGTAGCT
>NW_024464704.1:312630-313803 GCF_000004515.6 Glycine max
TACGATTATTTTGGAAGAGAAATTTTATGTGACGTACAGAGATAAGAACGTTATATAAGATGTGTAATTTTCTGCTACCATGTTGACATTTAATTGATTTTGTGGCCATTAGCTGATGCAGGGAAGACTAATTGTGAATAATGAGAGGAAGTGGAGACATTGATAAGAATCACATTTAGTGACTTTTCTTTTAGTTACAATCATGCATGTGTGATGACTTGACCGAGTTTGTGTGTGGAAAATGATGTTTTATATAAGCAGTAGTCAGTGTGTTCTGTAGATTTGCAAGTAAACATAGAACGGTAAGAGGAAGAATTATTTATTCATTTTACTACTTGCTCTAGAAAATAAAAATTCATTAAATGGCTTTAAAATTAATAATTTTCTAGTAATGTTGCATTACAGAAAAAGAATATGAATACAAAATAAATAAATAAACAAGAAAGAATGAAAGAAGGAAAAAGAATAGGATCGATGTCTGCAATTTGTTTGCTTAAACTGTTTTCTTTGAGATTCCCGTGCAGAATTTTGAATTTAACTACTTAAGTTGGGTTAGAGAGATTAATTTAAAAAACTTAAATTTTGTTCAAAGCGTAATTGTCTCTATCCATAAAATTTGAAATAAAAGATTAAAAGAAATTAAGTTCATAAACCTAAAAAAGTCGCCAAAATGTGAGGATATTAAATGATTTTGGTACATTAAATTTGCCGGAAATAATGCAACGTGGGAGAAAACCATATATATAAAACAAAAATGTCCGGGAAAATGGGAAACTATAGTCTGCACATTAGTAACCACAGTCAACTTAATTTGGTGGCTATAGTTTAATGGAAACTAACTATAATTTCTTAAGCATTATGTGCATAAGAGATTAGTTAAATGATCTTGCTCAAGAGGAAGCCTACTAGCGTCAAACAACAAAGGTTTTTGGGATTAGGAATGGCGATTGATGCAATCCTACTCCGCAAGGGCATTGGATAGAAGACTTCAAGTAGATTGGGCCAGAGATGCAAGAAAAAACCCTAGGATTCTCATGAGCCCTAGGCTAGATTTTGGGTGCATGTGCTAAGTATGAACTCATTTATCTTTGTACATATTAGATTGAGGTTTCATTATTTTTGGGTCTTGTATTCAGGGTTCCATAATGTAGGCAGAGTATCCTAAAAATGTAG
>NW_024464704.1:317712-328913 GCF_000004515.6 Glycine max
AGGGGGCGTAATTCCCCATGGTGGGCATGAGGAAGATTCCTGTTTGATGCATCCCGGCATGCTACATAACATGGAAGCATGTTTAACAGTAAAGGACCTGTTGCAATAGATGATAGACCAAGGCCGGCTGGAAGTCGACGATGAGGGGGGTGAAGAGCAGCACATATGCATGCAGTCCGCAGATGAGGAAGGTCTTAGAAAGCCTAAGCCTTTGGTGATATATTTCACCAAAGACGCAACTCCCCAAATGCCCCGATACCCCTCGGTAGTTAGACCTATTCTGTTTCCATACCAAGACAACCACACAGTTCCGTGGAGGTATGTGCCTCCAAGCAAAAGGAAGGAAGAAGCCACCGACATCAACTCGTTGTCGGCCAAGGTAACCAATATCACGGGGCTGAGCGGCGTGACCCGCAACGGTCGCGTGTTCGCACCCCCTAACCTGCCGACATAGCTCGCAAACGCTAAAGGGAAGGCGAAGATAGCGGAAGAACAAAATGACAAAGTAATCCCCGTTCCGGATGAGGATATTCCAATGAAAGGTCTTTCTGAGAATAAAGATGGTTGTGGCAAGAAAGAAGTATCGCTAGAGGAGGCAGGCGAGTTCCGCCGCATTATTCAACAAAGTGAGTTCAAGGTCATTGAGCAGCTCAACAAAACCCCGGCCAGAGTCTCTCTTTTGGAACTTCTCATGAGCTCTGAGCCTCATCGGGCTTTGCTAGTGAAGGTCTTGAACGAAGTTCATGTAGCCCAAGACATCTCCGTAGAAGGCTTTGGGAGACTCGTCAATAACATCACCGCCAACAACTACCTCACCTTCATTGAAGAGGAAATCCCTGCTGAGGGGAGAGGGCATAACAGGGCTTTGCATGTGTCAGTCAAATGCATGGACCACGTCGTGGCCAAGGTACTCATCAATAACGGCTCCAATTTGAACGTAATGCCCAAAAGCACGTTGGAGAAATTGTCGTTTAACGCTTCCCATCTAAGGCCAAGTTCCATGGTGGTCCGTGCCTTCGACGGTAGCCGCCGAGAGGTGAGGGGAGAGATCGACCTCCCTGTACAGATAGGGCCCCATACCTGTCAGGTTACGCTCCAAGTGATGGATATTAACCCGGCTTACAGCTATCTTTTGGGACGCCCGTGGATCCACTCGGTGGGAGTCGTTCCCTTTACACTCCACCAAAAAATGAAGTTTGTAGTGGAGGGCATTTGGTCATTGTATCGGGGGAGGAAGACGTCTTGGTAAGTTGCCCGTCCTCTATGCCATATGTGGAAGCCGCAGAGGAGTCATTGGAAACGACCTTCCAATCTTTTGAGGTAGTAAGCATTGCCTCCGTAGATTCCCTCTCTGGGCAGCCTTGCCTGTCCAATACGGCAATGATGGTGGCCCGGGTGATGTTGGGGTATGGCTACGAGCCCGGAATGGGTTTAGCCAAGGACAACGGCGGCAGAACCAGCCTGGTAAGCACCAGAGGAAACCGCGGAAAGGAAGAGTAGAGGCCAAGGTTCGTGGTTGGGACGACAAGTCAAAGGGGCCCCGCCCTGCCACATCAGTAGGAGCTTTATGAGCGCGGGTCTAAGACACGAAGGCCAAGTCATCGCGATATGCGAGAATGACTCCTCGAGTAGGTCGGATTTGGTACGACCATGTCCTCCTGGTTTCCGACTAGGAAATTGGCGAGTGGAGGAACGCCCAGACGTTTACGCGACAAGCATAATGTAACCCTTTGTGGCTTTTAAACTCTAGAGTTGGGCCTAGGCTTTAGAGTTTCCTTTTGTTAAGGCATTATGTCTTTTGTACCTGAATTTATAATATAAAGATCTTTCTTCATCTGTTCCTCCGCCTCTACCCATTCTCATTAATTTGCATGTTTATTTTCTTTACGTTTAAAACGCCAGATCTGACGACGAGTCCCTCAAAGGTACTAATACCTGGGACCCGGCCATCGATTTCAAGCAAGAAGCGGGTCAGACGGATGTGGGACTTCCCCCAGAGTTGGAGAGGATAATCGCTCAGGAGGACCGAGAGATGGGGCCTCATCAAGAAGAGACAGAACTAGTAGACTTAGGAACCGACAGTGGGAAACGGGAAGTAAAGATAGGTACGGTTATGACCGCACCCATCCATGAAGAATTGATGGCCCTGCTAAAAAACTACCAAGACATCTTTTCCTGGTCATACCAAGATATGCCCGGTTTGAGTTCTGACATCGTACAACACAGATTACCTCTAAATCCTTAGTGTTCCCCGGTAAAACAAAAGCTGAGGAGGATGAAGCCCGAGACGTCCTTGAAAATAAAAGAAGAGGTAAAGAAACAATTTGACGCTGGTTTTTTGGCTGTCGCTCGATACCTGGAATGGGTTGCCAACATTGTACCAATCCCTAAGAAGGATGGGAAGGTACGAATGTGCATAGATGACTACCTTCGTCACCCTGTGGGGGACGTTCTGTTATAAGGTGATGTCTTTTAGGCTCAAGAACACCGGGGAAACTTATCAACGGGCTATGGTGGCTTTGTTCCACGATATGATGCACCGAGAAATCGAGGTCTATATGGACGACATGATCGCCAAGTCTAAAACTGAGGAGGAGCACCTTGTCAACTTGCGGAAGTTGTTCGAAAGGCTTAGGAAGTATCGATTGAGGTTAAACCCCGCTAAGTGCACCTTCGGGGTCAAGTCAGGGAAATTGTTGGGTTTCATTGTAAGCCAGAAAGGGATAGAGGTGGACCCCGAAAAGGTGGAAGTCATCCTTGAAATGCCAGAACCGCATACCGAGAAGCAGGTCCAAGGTTTCCTGGGGCATTTGAACTACATTGCTAGATTCATATGACAGCTCACCGCTATCTGTGAGCCGTTGTTCAAGCTCTTACGCAAGAACCAATCCATCCACTGGAATGAGGACTGTCAAGAGGCATTTGGAAGGATCAAACAGTGCCTCATGAACCCTCTTGTGCTTATGCCGCCGGTGCCCGGAAGACCTCTCATCTTGTATATGACGATTCTGGATGAGTCAATGGGATGTATGTTGGGGCAACATGACGAGTCCGAGAAAAGAGAGTGCGTCGTCTACTACTTGAGTAAGAAGTTCACGGCCTGCGAAATGAACTACTCCTTGCGGGAAAGAACGTGTTGTGCTTTAGTCTGGGCGTCCCAACGTCTAAGACAATACATGTTGAACCATACCACCTAGCTGATATCCAAGATGGACCCGGTCAAGTACATCTTTGAGAAGCCTACTCTAACGGGGCGGATCGCCCGGTGGCAGGTTTTGCTATCTGAGTTCGATATAGTCTATGTCACCCAAAAGGTGATAAAGGGAAGTGCCTTGGCGGATTATTTGGCTCAGCAGCCTCTCAACAACTATCAACTCATGCATCCCGAGTTCATGGATGAGGACATCATGGCCTTGTTTGAGGAAAAGCTAGACGAGGACCGGGACAAGTGGATCATGTGGTTTGATGGGGCGTCAAACATTCTAGGCCATGGCGTTGGGGCAACATTGGTTTCTCCAGACAATCAATGTATACCTTTCATAGCCAGGCTGGGGTTCGACTGCACCAACAACATGGCTGAATATGAAGCATGCGCCCTGGCCGTCCAGGCAGCAATTGACTTCAATGTCAAGCTACTCAAGGTGTACGGAGACTCGGCGTTGGTGATTTACCAGCTGAGAGGGGAATGGGAAACTAGAGACCACAAGCTGATACCCTACCAGGCCTATATCAAGAAATTGGCTGGTTTCTTTGATGAGATCTCCTTCCATCATGTTCCCCGAGAGGAAAATTAAATGGCGGATGCGCTTGCCACTTTAGCGTCCATGTTCCAGCTAACACCGCACGGAGACCTACCGTACATTGAGTTCAGGTGTCGTGGCAGACCCGCACATTGTTGTCTGGTGGAAGAAGAGTGGGACGGTAAGCCTTGGTATTTTGATATCAAGCGATACGTTGAAAGCAAAGAGTACCCACCGGAGACTTCCGACAATGAAAAAAGGACGTTGAGGAGATTGGAGGCCGGCTTCTTTGTGAGCGGAAGCATACTATACAAGAGAAACCATGACATGGTTCTGCTATGCTGCGTGAACGCTAAGGAAGCTGAGAACATGCTGGGGGAGGTCCATGAGGGCTCTTTTGGTACGCACGTTAAAGGGCACGCCATGGCTAGGAAGATCTTAAGGGCGGGTTACTATTGGCTCACCATGGAGAGCGATTGTTGTCTCCATGTGAGGAAGTGTCACAAATGTCAGACGTTTGCAGACAATGTCAACGCTCCGCCCTTGCCTCTGAATGTCTTGGCCGCACCGTGGCCGTTTTCCATGTGGGGAATAGATGTGATTGGGGCCATAGAGCCCAAAGCTGCGAATGGACACCGTTTCATCCTAGTGGCGATCGATTACTTCACTAAGTAGGTCGAAGCCACGTTGTACGCTAGCGTCACCAAGAGTGTGGTGGTCAGGTTCATTAAGAGGGAGGTCATCTGCCGGTATGGTTTGCCGAGGAAGATTATCACGGACAATGGCACCAACTTGAATAACAAGATGATGGGGGAAATGTGCGAGGAGTTTAAGATCCAACATCACAATTCCACACCCTACAGACCAAAGATGAATGAAGCCTTGGAGGCAGCCAATAAGAATATGAAGAAGATTATCCAGAAGATGATCATTTCATACAAGGATTGGCATGAGATGCTTCCATTCGCGTTACATGGTTACCGAACCTCAGTGCGCACGTCAACCGGGGCAACACCGTTCTCATTAGTATATGGAATGGAGGTTGTACTACCGTTTGAGGTGGAAGTCCCGTCATTAAGAATCTTGGCGGAATCCGGATTAAAGGAATCGGAGTGGGCCCAAGCACGTTTCGATCAACTTAATCTCATAGAAGACAAGCGTTTGGCCGCCATGAGTCACGGGTGTTTATATCAGAAACGAGTGAAGAACACTTTTGACAAGAAGGTACGCATGCACAGGTTTAGCGAAGGGGACTTGGTGCCGAAGAAGGTTTCCCAAGCTCTAAAAAACAACAGAGGAAAGTGGGCCCCGAACTACGAAGGGCATTTTGTTGTAAAAAGGGCTTTCTCTGGAGGGGCCCTGGTGCTCACCAACATGGATGGCGAGGAGCTACCTTCACCTGTGAACTTCGATGTTGTCAAGCGATTCTATGCTTAGGATTTGGGGCAATTGAGGAAGTCGCTGCATGTTTTTATTTTTGTGTGTTCTTCTGGGTTTCCCCCCAGGGATTCCTGTCCTCTGTAATTTTCTCATCGTAGTCTTTTAAAAGAAAAGAACGTAGGATTGAGGTTCCAGTACCCGAGATGCGACTTGGAAAGGTGTGTAGTATTTGATAACCTGAGCCTTTTTGCTCAGTCCATGGGATGCCCCAAGCGCTTAATTGAAACTAAACCCGACCAGATTTCGCTAAAAAGATTATTGCATTTGAAAATGCTCATGCATACGCATACACATGCATATTTGTTATCTTATGACAGGAGCATGATCGTATTAGGCGACGGTCAAATACCGAGCCAAATCCAAAGACAGAGACAAATCGAGGTAAGCGGTAACGCGGCCACGATTTGCTGCGCAATGTCAATTCCTGCTTTCAGGTACTTAGGGACGGACGGGAGTAGAGGCTAGGCCCATGATCGATGGATCGTCGTCCCATGTCCAGCTCTGGACAAGCGAGAAGCGCTGTCGGGAGGCAGCCTAGTATCCTTTAAATTCCTAGTTATTATTACTGTTGTGTCTTTAAGGTGATGGTCAGATGCCTAATTTACCCTAAGGGGGTTCGAGTAAGCGAATGCTGACCCATAGAGAGCGTGTACCTGTGTTTTTTTTTTTTTTAAAAAAAAAATGCAGGGTTAGCTCACCTGGGCAAACACCCCCTGCACGAAGTGGTTTAAAAAGAGAGGGGGGGGGGAGTGCAGTTTTCCCCCAAGAAACTTCTCCCCCTCACTTAAAAACGCTGCACTCACGGGATTGCTGGTTTTTTTTTTATCCTAGGCCACCATTGTGTGCTTTTTGCTTCCATTTTAGTGTCCTTGCCATTCCATACAAGTAAGTGCACTATCTTTTGGTTTCTAGCTTTCCATTGATGCCTTTTACGCTTTAAATTATACATGATTTGACCAATTTCGTGAGACAATTTGGGGCAAATTTATGCTTTGATTCATTGAATTGGGGGGTTGTAGGGGATGGCCTTAGGCCTAGGTTGTGTTCTGAAATGATGGGGCAAGCCACATTGCCCCCATTCCCTTGTTGTTGGTACCCAAAAGTGCGCCCACCAAGTGCTCGGTGAAATACCTCAATGGTGTTTTCACCTAAGTTTGTGAATATGGCTTTTAGTTGGGTTTGTGTATGTATGATTACCATTTTTGGGATGCGGATAGCTTGCAAAAGTTAGGACAAATGCCAAAACATGACTTAGGCCTAGGGGGCCCAAGCCTTTATTTTTTGAAATGCAAGAAGGCATGAAAGTGAGAGCATGTTGGTGAGGTTTCCCCTTAAGGCCAACACTTGGTTTGGGCTGCACCATGTTTTCTTTGTACCTAGATAGTGTGAAAATGTTGTTCACCACGTACATGTGTATGTTGAATAGGTAGCTAAATGCTTTGCAAATGTGCATATATGTTGAAAATGGCACGAAAAAGCTTCTCAAAATAGGAACATATGATATGAAATTTCCTTTCAAGAATGTGAATGAGTAGTACAAAAATTGCTTTTCCAATGAAGGTGCGACATGAAATTGTTTTCAAATGAGTGTAAATATATGCGAATATATAACATGAAGTTGCCTCTCAAATGTATGAACATGTATGTGAATGAAATGTGGACATATAGCAAAAAAAAAATTGGGTTGGTAGGTAGCAAATGCCTTGGAAAATATGTATGGATAGCTTGACATATGGCGTAAGGAATTTCTTTGCAAAAAAACAAAAGTAGGTGCATCTTATAGGATGTCATTCATCGAGGGAAAGATAGGTATAAATGTATGAATATCCTAGGAGAACCCGCGCATTAACGCGTAAGCATTCCTTTCAAAATTCGTATGGATATTCATGCTTTGTTGGAAAAAAGGGTACGCCGTTTGGCTTGATCTGGCTTTCGTTTTGATTAAGTTTTCTGGAACTAACTTTCCAAACATTTTTGCAGGAAATGGCTCTGAAGAAACTCTCCATGAAGAGGTCTAGAAGAGACGCCATGGGAGAAGGGTCCAGTGCCGCCCTCGAGTTTGATAGTCATCGTTTCTGGAGTGCCGAGCACCAGCAGCGCTTCGAGGCCATCAGAGGATCACCGATCCACAGGGAGAGGCGTGTCCAGCTCAGGGAAGATGAGTATACGGACTTTTAAGAGGAGATAGCTCGTAGGCGTCGGACACCGCTGGTGACTCCCATGGCCAAGTTTGACCCTAAGATAGTCCTAGAGTTCTATGCTAATGCTTGGCCCACGGAGGAGGGAGTGCGAGACATGCGTTCGTGGGTGAGGGGTCAGTGGATTCCCTTTGACGCAGATGCCCTCTACCAGTTCTTGGGTGACCCGCTTGTTTTTGAGGAAGGCTAGCAGTGTGAGGTCAGCCAGAGGAGGAACAGGGCCGACGGGTTCGATGAGGAAGCCATTGCCCAACTTTTGTGCACACCGGGGCAGGATTTCACCCGGACCGCTGCAGGGAGGAGGGTGCGGATCATGCGCACCAGCATGACCACTTTGACCCAGACATGGATGACACTGCTGCTCAGCAATGTCTTGCCTTGCGATCACAACTCCGATCTCCCTCTGCCTAAGTGCCATTTGGTGTATGCCATCCTGACACGGCTGAGCGTCCACGTGGCCCAGGTGATTGCTGACGCCATTTATTTGTTTGCAGGTATGGCGCCAACCAGGCACCCTCTAGACCCAGATAAGACCAACAGGGCCATGGGGTTTCCAGCGCTGATTACGGGCCTCTACCAGTCCTACGGAGTTCTCGTCACCCCTAGTAATGTAATCCGACCGTCGATCACTCAGGCCTTCATCAAGAAGTACTGCACGCCTAGGTAGGCATAGGGTGATGCACATCAGACCGTAGACGCACCGCCACCACCTCGGCAGGCCGATCCAACTGGGTCATTGGGCGTGGAGCATTATATATAGCATTTGGTTCGCTAGTAGGTGGCCAACCATAGTAGGCAAGTGCAGATACATGAGTTTCTCTACCGGTTCAGCCTCGGTCAGTAGGGGTAGGGTTCCACCCCTTTTGCATGCCCTACTCCGGAGCAGTTTGGGGCTGAGGTCGCATGGCCTGGAGACTGGCTCGATGCCCAGGCAGGGGAGAAGCCTGCAGGATCCCCCGGTGAGCCAGATGAGTCCCATATGGATGAAGATATGACTGACTTGCTCGGTTTCTTGGGAGGGAAAGGAGCCACGTGACCAAGGTCACCGTACTTTTGTTATTAACATTATTGTTTTCTGTTATTGTCTATGTTGCTATTAACATTACTGTTTTCTGTTATTGTCTATGTTGTTACTAACATTACTGTTTTCAGTTATTGTTTTTGTTTCTGCTAGAATTTGGCGTTATGGCTCTCAGTTATTTCATCACTGTTTTTTTTGTGACTTACCATTTTGTGCGTTTTTTCGTTTACCTTGTGGTTAGACATAAGTAGGTAGTGTGCGCCCTCATCCGCACGACCTTTTCAGAGAGAAAAAAGAAAAAAAAAGAAAAAACAAATGATAATAACTTAAAAAAAGGGGAAAGAAAAAGAAAAAAAGAGAGAAAAAAGAAAAATAAGTTGTCTAGCTGAAAAACCAATATGCTTTTGAAAAGAGATAACTTCCAGTTTTTGAAAGAAAATGTGTGTAATACATCTGAAGGGTGAATGGCTGTGAAAATTTTCCCGAACGCCCTAAATAGACTCAGATGAATGCATGAATTGATAAAAGAACGTATTTTGGAAACATAGGTTGACTTAAATAGAGAAAATGAATCCTGAGCCCTAGTGTCACATGACCATAAAAACTTGATGCTTGAGTGTCCACATGGGTGCATGCATGACCAGTTTTGCATAAAATTTCCTAATCATCATTGTTGCATGTGTATCATGGAAATAATGTGGGACATCCCCTTTATCCCCGAACTGCTGGCCAAACCCTGAACTTACCATAAACCTTGACCCAGGGTGAGAATGTCAATCCTTGCCCTCGGAAGAAAACAAAAAAAGGAAAATTCCCAATCAAAGAGTGAGAGAAAGCAAAAAAGGAAAGAAAATTCCCGATCAAGGATCGGAAGAAAAAGAAATATGTAGAAAGGTCTTTGGACCAGACAATATCTAAACAATACAGAATTGTCACCAAGTAAACAAGAAAAGAAAGGAAACCACGACCTAAAGTGGTCCTCTACCTTTGATTGCCAACCAAAATCCTGTGCGTCGGTGACTTGTTCACCTCACACTAAACAAAGATAGAAAAGGAAAAGGCCAAAAACACTTAAAGCCAAATTTCCCACCAGAAAAAAAAATACTCCCAAGAAGAAGTCCTATTGATCCATGATCACGCATGTAATCTTTGATTTGATAGGAAATGATTTGCAAAATCAAGTCATGACATATCTATGGTTCAGAATTAGGATGAAACACTTACCTGTGTGAGATTGATACACTTTGAGTGATTTTCTTCTATTTTTTTGTTGGACCCGGTATTTCCTCTAAATGGTCATTTAGAAACGAAATGCTCGCATTTTTTTTGTTGGACCCAGTATTTCATCAGCATACTTTCCTTCCCCGATAGATACATTGTTTTTCATCCAAAAAGGCATATATTGCTCTGATCAATTGGAAGTTTTGTCTCTTTACTAAAGCATGTTCGCATTTTAGTGAAGAAAATACCGAGACTATTTTAGTCTCACAGTTATCAAGAACTACGTAGGTCTGAGTTCCTCATCACAAATTGAGGATACGTAGGAGCAAGAGCCTCGCTTTTGTCGGCCGCCCCACAATCTCTGTCAGACTAACCCTGAAGTCAGGTGACATGCGGAGATACACAAGTAATTTCTCCGCACCAGACTACCTATGTCAAGCACTAACCCATGAAGTTAGGGGGCAGGCGGAAATACACGAGTGGTTATCCGTATAAACATTCTTTTGCTATCTATAAGACTCAACGCCTGATAGCATGCAAAGACTAACGTCATCTTCTGCAACCTTTGTCAATCGCGGCCAACAAGCCCATTGACACGCGGAGATTTACGTCGTCTTCCGCGCAGACAACCTCTGTCAAGCACTAACCCGTGAAGTTAGGGGGCAGGCGGAAATACCCGAGTGGTTATCCGTATAAACATTCTTTTGCTATCTGTAAGACTTAACGCCTGATAGCATGCAGAGACTAACGTTGTCTTCTGCACCCTTTGACAATCGCGGCCAACAAGCTCATTGACACGCGGAGATTTACGCCGTCTTTCGTGCAGACTACCTCTGTCAAGCACTAACCCGTGAAGTTAGGGGGCAGGCGGAAATACCCAAGTGGTTATCCGTATAAACTTTCTTTTGCTATATGTAAGACTCAACGCATGATAGCATGTAGAGGCAAAAATTGTCTCCTGCACCTTTTGTCGTCCTGACCCGTGAAGTTAGGTGACACGCGGGATTACCTTATGGTACCCGCACCTTTCGTCAACTAGGGAGCAAACGAGCCCGTTGACGCGAAGAGACCGACATCGTCTTCTGCACCTTTTGCCATCCTGGGACAGCGAGTCAGGTGGTAGGCGGAGATACCTTATGGTCATCCGTGCCTTTCGTCAACCGAGGGGAACGAATTCGGCAGTATTAGGATGATGTTGGTCGTTCGGTACTGATCATTTTCAAAATTTTTGCAGGTTTTTACTCTCGTCGTCCGGAAACATTCAAGCCTAACGACGCGCGGGATTCTTCTCTACTGGGTAGAGACGATATGGTGCAATGGCGAAGGGAAGTGTCGTGGTTGTCCAACTTTGTCATTTTCAAAACACTGAAGTTTGTTGACGCTTCTAATGCCTTTTCTTTTCTTTCTGAACGACAGGTTTCGCTGGCGGGGATACTGACCGGCCGAATGATGTTCCGGTCGAACAAAATTAGTGTCTTATCTATACTTCGCTTTTATCTCCAATAAAAGACAAGTAAATAGGGGCAACTGTCATACCCTAATTTCGTCCGGGGACCATCTGTTTGGTGGGATGCAGCCTTC
>NW_024464704.1:329262-345895 GCF_000004515.6 Glycine max
GGAAAAAGAATCAGCAAAAAAAGGGCAAAAAGAAGTGTATTTAGTAAACAAGGGTGTGGAAATAGCAATCAGGCCCACTTGAACCTTCCAAGGTGTTCCAACAGAAGGCGGTGCCTTCTGGTGGAAGCAACCCGGCTCGCCTGGGCGAGCTGGGCAGCAACCACCTCCCTTTTTTCCCTTATAAATAGGGGAAAGAGGGCAGAGAAAATTCGTTCAACCCTCCTGGTATCTAGGATTCACTTGAAATTAGTGAGAAAAATTGTTTCCATGAAGAAAATCCAAGCCGAGGCACTTCCGTAACGCTTCCGAGACGTTTTCGTGGGCGATTTTGTGAAGGTTTTCCACTGTTCTTCATCGTTCTTCGTCGTTCTTCGGTCTTCAACCGGTAAGTTCCCGAAATTGAACCTTTCAATTCATTCTCTGTGCCCTTAGTGGTCCCCACCTGTTTCGCATGCTTTTATTTTTTATTTTGTTTGCTTTCCGTACCCCCTTTTGACGTGCTTTAACCATTTACTTAAGTCGTTTTCTCGCCTAATCAAAAATAAAATAAATTTCCACCGATCATTTGAGTTGTAATATCTTTTAATCTCTGTTAGAATAAAATCCGACCGATCTTTAACACCGTAACCACGTTTAAAACCAAAAAGAGGCAAAATAATAATATAATAATAAAAAAATATCTTTAAATAAAATAATCAAAAAAATATCAATCGGACGTTTTTCTTTGGGATTTTTTTTCTTAATCGAATTGACTAATAACCAAAGTGAAACTAAGGCTAAAATCAACTCACAAATCAAGCTTTTGTCATCACCTAAAAACCATTTTAAGGTCCAACGCCTTGAAATGGTCCTCTTTGCTTTTATTGGTTAAGCGTGGACTTTTAAAAGCCTAAAATCAACACATAACTTTGTCACCTCTTTCAAAAAAAAAAAACACAAGAGATCATTAATGGTCCAATGCCTTAATGTTTTCTCTCCTTTCAAAAGAATCGAAAGATCATTTAATGGTCCAACGCCTTAAAACGACCTTTTGTTCAGTCAAAATATATCTTGCAAAAAAAGGATAAAAAATAAACCAATGTTTAGTTCTCAAAGAACTGCGTAGGTCTGATTTCCTGATCACAATTAAGGAATACATAGGAGCAAGAGAAACACCCTTGTCAACCACAAAAAGATAAAAAAATATAAAAGGCATAAAAATACATAAAAAAAATGTAAAAAAGGGAAATAAAACTTTTTTTAAGTCATATTTGCACACTTGATTAAAGGCTGTCGTCCCTTGTGATGGACGCGTGGGGTGCTAACACCTTCCCCGTGCACAAATAGAACTCCCGAACCTTTCACGCTTAAAGTTCGTATACCACGCCTTTCCGGTTTTTCCGACATTTTCCTCGAATAAACGTTGGTGGCAACTCCGTGCATTTTCCTTTTTGGAAGACGAACCCGTGAGCCCTCGCGTTGCCCTCCCGTCGAAGGGTAGGTTGCGACAATCACCATATCACATTGTTAATTAACTCGATATTAATTTTGAATAGACCCAATGAGGGAGAAGGGATCCCAAATTGAAGGTAATGGAGAGAGAACCAATCACATAAACTTCCTAATTCACCCTCGAGGCCTTCTAATCTCTACAAAATTCTGAGAGATAATTAGATATACATTACTAAAATTACATGCATTAGGATTGTAACATTACCAAGTATTGTGGCATGTTAAATATTTCTTTTTTGTGGAACCAACTTTATCATCAACATACACTCTGCTAAGTGGGACAAAGGCCTCTAAAACTATTTAACTTAAATCTTAATATTAAATATATGAAAAAAAACTCCAATAATACATCGATTGCATATTAGAGTAATTTAGTCTATCTTAGTTTATCAATTAAGACTAGTTTCCACAACTCTTTATTATCTCGTTGGATCAGTATCCTTATTTCCTTATATTTAATGACTAGTTTCCTTATTTTAATAGGGATTGCGATAAGAACAAATAAAAATGGAACAGATTTAAAAAGATGAAACATAAATTTTTATAGATAACTTGAGATATTTTATTACACTGGTTTTCAAGAGCCCGTCTCTTCACAATTCAAATTCTTCCTAATTCCATAGTGACTTTCCCATTCTGGTTTACTTCTATTTATACTACATCTAATGGACACAATTATTCTTAATGGTTGTGACTGTTCCCAAGGGTCATGCTCTCTTGATTCGCATTTCCTGACCTTGCACCCCTTGGGCGGATCATAACGGTTGATTGTGACTGTTCCCAAGGGTCATGTCCCCTTGATTCGCATCTTCTGACCTTGCATTCTTTGGGTGAATCGTAACTATTAGGTGGTTTACACCCTTTGGATGGGTTGTAACTATTGGGTGGTTTGCACCCCTTGGGTGTTGTGCGCCTTGCTGCTGGTGGTCCATGGTTATTGCTTCTTTTGCTCGTTGTTTGCGAGTGTACACCTTGGTGATGTGTGGCTTATGCTTATGCATATCAATACCCCTTCCTAAAAGACTCACCTTGTCCTCAAGGTGATAAGTCGGAAAAACCTCTTGTAATTTAGCCACAGATTCCCAACTATTTTCACTTGGAGGGAGGTTTTGCCATTGAATAAAAACTTTCACATTGCCAGGTTGTAATTCACGAATATCTAAAACAGAATTTGGATAAGCTTGTAATTCTTGATCCGCAGATAACATAGGTGGTAAAGTTTGGGACTGGAACGAGTCACCAATGGCTTTCTTGAGGAAAGAGAAATAAAATGTCAGATGAATTTTACTGTGAGATGGAAGATCCAACTTATAAGCAACAACACCAACCTTGTTTAACACCTGGAAAGGACCATAAAACCAAGGGGAGAGTTTTTCATTAATCCTTTTAGCCAAGGATCTTCTCCTATAAGGTTGCATCTTCAAGAACACCCAATCACCGACTGCATATTCTATGTCTCGGTGGCATTTGTTGGCATTTGCTCACATGATATCTTGAGACTTCAACAAATTTTCTCTTAGAGTAGCCAATAATTCATTCCAAGAAATTTTTAGTTTATTGACTTCTTCAAGGCGGGAAGGAATGGTGGATCCCTTGAGAATGTGAGGGGGATCATGTCCATACAAAGCTTTGAAAGGAGACATCTTGCTTGAAGCGTTATGATTAGTGTTAAACCAGAATTCTGCCCATGGAAGACAAGAGGCCCATTTCTTAGGCTTTGTTCCAGTTAAGCACCGTAAATAAACTTCTAAGCATCGGTTGACAACTTCTGTCTGTCTATCAGTTTGGGGATGATATGTTGAACTGAACTTAAGTTGTGTACCTGCTGCTTTAAAAAAGGCTTTCTGGAAGTTGCTTAAAAACAAAGGGTCACGATCTGAAACAATGGATGACGAAAATCCATGCAATCTTAAAATTTCCTATAGAAAAACTACGGCTACTTCGGTAGTAGTGAAGGGATGTCCTAGTGGTATGAGGTGGGCATATTTAGTGAGTCGGTCAACCACCACCAGGATTGTATCCTTCCCCTTGGATTTGGGCAGTCCTCCAATAAAATCCATAGAAATATTTGTCCTTACTTGAGCAGAAATGGGTAATAGCTGTAGCAATCATGTTGGAGACAAATTGTCGCTTTTGTTTCTTTGACAGACTTCCCAAGTAGCAATGAAATTCTTGATATCGATTTTCATCCCTTCCCAATACACTAGACTTTCTATTCTTTTGTAAGTTCTGGAGATACCTGAATGTCCTCCTACCAATGATGAATGAAATTCTTTTAAAATGATTGGTATCTGGGAAGAAGATTTGGATGGCATCAATTTATCCTTGTAAAATAACTTATGATCCCTCAAAGTATAGCCCATATGAGATGCGGGATCAATAATCAGGTCATGCATGATTTTCTATAACTTATCATCTTGTTTGATCTCTTTTATCCATTCCTCAAAATTGTGAATTTGTAAGACTGTCATGACACAATAGGAACTTCTCTTGGAAAGGGCATCATCGGCAGAATTTGCCTTCCCTGGCTTGTACTGTATTTCAAACACAGTTAAGTAAAATTTAATTACAATGAACATTTTAATTGAAAGCAAAAAATTTAATCCAACTAAAATACATGTTCTGATAAACACTTGCCAAGATGTCTCGGCCAAGCAAGGAAGGTGTTATGTGCTTGCCCCACTAACTTAACCTGTGCAGTGGGTACAGGAATGGGAGCATCTGCATCTCTAACCTCTTCAACACCAACCTTGACTTGGTCATAGAGCAAAGGAATTTTGTGAACGATTGTGGACCCCTCATAAAGTCTTCCTAGGGCAACCAGGTGAGGAGGATTTTCTCCGACATACAACATGTATTTGTTTGAGTCACCCGTGTCTGGATCAATCCCTAAGGAATCAACACAACTCTTCTTTGTGCCGACACGAGTGGTTGAAGGACCAACCTCAGGCTCAAGAGGCAGTGTGAGTCCCTGTGATTGCATATGCGATTGAAACTAGGACTGCATCTGGCTGACGGATGACATTAGTTGTCGAGTCACTTTTTCTGTGATCGACTCCTCCAGCTAGTCCCTGATTTTTTGCGTAAGCTACTCCAGGTCTTCAGGAGCCATGGACGAAGACGTGTAGAAGGTCCTTGGAGCCGGTCCAAAGTATTGCTTGATCATCACACCAACTCTAGTAGCACGCACACGACCAGGGTGTTTTGGTCGCCTAATGGCAGCAGTCAATACATCCTAACGTCCATGGGCGACAAAAGAACCATGTGAGGCATGCTCCTCCAATGAATCCTGTAAGGAACACATTTATTGATTTACTCAATCACACATTAAACATAAATAATTACAATTAACAATTGAAAGTGACTTACAATCTTGTCAGCAATTTCCTTTGTTGCCTTAGACGTTATTTGGCCAATTTTCTTGGTGCTGGCCGTCTTCCATTTCATGTGTCGTCTGATGGGAGATGAAGGATCAATCACGATGTCACTGCTTCCGGATTGAGCAACTTCCTCTAGTTTTTTCTTTTTCTTCTCCTCCATCATCTTGTTTTCTAGATATTCATAACTCTCACGAGACAACATGTGAGGGACAATATTTTGTTTCTGGATGGCATGTGCCTTTTTTCGCACATCCTGCAAAAATTAAACACCATTGAAACTTATCATTACAATGGATAATAATAAGTCAATTTAAATTTGAAAACAATGAAAATCACAAAGTTACCTCCCATGAAGGGTCTCTGCGGCTTTGATAAAATTGGGCCCATTTCTCTTTTCTTATGTCATACTTTTTGTATACAGTGTCATCGACACTGTCCTTGTCGATTGAAAGTGTCCATTTGGACATCAAATCAAACTTAAACTGTCTCCACTGCTCCCCTTGAGTTTGAAGTATTTTCTTTTTTGTCCTTACATTAGAAGCTTCAGGGATATCAAATTATGCCTGACAAATGAAAAATTAGGTTTAATTGTTACTAAATTATAATATTTTGTTAATAAACAATATGCAACATGAAAACTAAAATACCTGAATATCCTCCCATATCAAATCCTTTTTGAGTAGTAGGGACTTGCTTCCAATTCTCGTATGTCACATCCACCTTATCACAAGCGACGATCCCCAAATATGTTCTTAACTTCTTTCTATGGGGACCGTCCGCTTTCCCGTTAGCAAGATCCACATGGACCAAGGGTCTCTCTACCCCAACTGGTCTAGTTGCCAATAATCTTAGGCATGTGGCCTTTCTTGTTTGCTTCAAGGTAGACAACGAATGTGATGTAGCACTAGTACGAGGAGGAGGAGAGTTGTGTGGTGTAGTCATTTTCCTGTAAACAAAAAACATTAATTTAGGATGTTATCAACAAAAATTAAGTATCAATGTAATTCAATGGACTGAAATAAAGTACAAAATTAAAAAGAAATACATTAGACGATGTTAATTAATTCTCCATCATGATCATTACGATTAGCATGAACGTCATCAGTTTCTTCTTCTCCGACAACATTAGGCAACATTTGTATGGACAAAGGACTAACATAAGTATCAATGTATGAATCATCATCTTCAACATTAACACCTATTGTTTTCCCATGTAGAACCACTGACCACCTTTCATCACAAGGGTCTTGAACATAAAATACATGTTTAGCTTGTTCTGCCATCCATGATTAAAGGATCATTCTGGTAAGTGAGTTTCTTAAGATCCAGCAATGTAAATCCTACATCATCAATCTACACACCGGTATTACTGTCAACCCACTTACATTTGAAAACACAGACAGTGAATTTCACATAGTTAAGCTCCCAAATTTCTTCAATGCAACCAAAGTAAGGGATGGAAACTACACAAGGATTGTCATCATGTACACTAGTGAAGTGTTGAGATTCAACCCTTTGGGTAACCCCACTGTTTTGCATTATACTTTTCTCGTCTTGTGCTTTTGTATAGAAGGAATACTTGTTTATATCGTATCCTTGCCAAGTTATAACATTTCTTTTAGAAGCATTATCATCAGCAAAAATTGTATCTTTAAACCAATCTACCAAAGTCTTGTTATGCTCTTTCAAGACCCTATTCTTCGACATTTTAAAATTACTTTCCTTCACTAAACCTTCATGGCGAAGTATGTATGGCAAAACTTCATCACTGTTATTCAACACATACAAATGAGCTTGTTGCAAATCTTCTACAGTTGGAGTGATAACATGCAGTTCTCTTAAACACTTACCTACCACTTTTTCGTCATGTCGAGACTCGAGAAGCCCAACAGGTTTAGCTTTTTCAATGTACTTTGAACAAAATTCAATGGCTTCCTTTGCAATGTACCTTTCAACAATAGATGCTTCTGGATGATGTAGATTCTTGGTATACCTTTTTAAGATCTTCATGCATCGCTCAACCGGGTACATCCACTGCAAATAAACAGGACCACAAAATTTGATTTCTCTGACCAAATGAACAATTAAGTGAACTATGATGTCAAAGAAAGTAGGAGGAAAATACATCTCCAACTGACACAATATAATAGCAGACTCATTTTCGAGCTCATCTAACTTGATAGGATCAAGGACTTTGTTACATATGGCATTGAAGAAAAAACACAGCTGAGTTATGGCAAGCCTGACTTTGTTAGGCAAAATGTATCATATGGCCACGGATAACAATTGTTGCTTCAATTGTACAAGACTATTAATATTTGCAGAGTATCCTTGTGGGACTTTGACCAAGCGCAGACATTGACAAAAACTGATATTCTCCTTTCTGGACAAAGTATGACATGTTGGAGGTAAGTATATCTTTTTACCATCAGACATTGGATGTAATGACGCTCGTATACCCATCTTAGCTAGATCTTGACGTGTAATCAAAGCATCTTTCGTCTTGCCTTGAATGTTAAGGAGCATCCCAATGACACCATCACATACATTTTTCTCCACATACATAACATCAATACAATGTTTAACATCTAGATCAACCCAGTACGGAAGGTCAAACAAAATTGACCTTTTCTTCCATATGCAACTCTTATTTTTTCCTTCTTTTGGGTCTTTCCAAATATAGTATTCAGTTGTTGAACCCGCTGGAAGACCTAGTCACCAGTCAACAATATCGGTGCATTTTCATGCTCTTGACTTTCATTAAATGTTTTTTTAAATCACCAGTAAGGGCGATGAGGTTTTAGAAAATGTCAATGTCTAGTGTAGACTGTTTTTCTACCATGTTTAAGTTGTATGTAGCTTGTGTCTTTTTCACAGATGGAGCATGCACGATGGCCCTTAACACTGTAACCGCTCAAATTCTCATATCCTAGAAAGTCATTAATGGTACAAAAAAGCATTGCACAAAAATGAAAAGTCTCATTTCGAAACCCATTAAACACTAAAACTCCCATGTCCCACAACTTTGAAAAATCTTCAATTAAGGGACTTCAATAGACATCGATGTCATTTCCAAGTTGTTTTGGACCCGATATCATCATAGACAACATCATGTATTTTCACTTCATGCACAACCAAGGAGACAAATTGTAAATTACTTGCAATACTAGCCACGAACTGTGTTGAGTGCTTAAACTACCATATGGATTCATTCCATCAGTGGCTAGTCCTAGCCTAAGATTTCTTGCCACTTTGCCGAAATCCGGATACAAACGATCAATCTTCTTCCACTGCAAGAATTAGCCGGATGACAGAGCATTCCATCATAGTTTCTCCCATTTGCATGCTATGTCAGGTCTTTTGCGTCATCTCCAATAGAAAACATACGCTTAAACCTTGGAATGATGGGAAGATAACACAACACCTTTGCTGGCAGGCCCTTCTTTGAGTTTTCATCATTACTACACTCCTCATCATCCTTCACTTTGTACTGTGATACCCCACACCTAGGGCATTTTGGCATTCCTTGAAATTCATGTCTGTACAATATGCAATCATTCGGGCAAGCATGAATCTTCCGATACTCCATACCCATCGAACACAGTATCTTCTTCGCCTGATAGTAACTTTTAGGCAACGTGTTTTCCTCTAGAAGCATATTATGCATTACTTGAAGCAGCAAACTAAAAATTTTGTCACTCCACCCATATATGGCCTTCTCATTAACCAGACTTAACACCGCTGACAACAGCGTCAAGGAATTCTCGCTCCCCGGATACAAAGGTTTCTTTAAATCAATTTGAAATGTATTATACATAGGGGCAAGTGCTTGCTGAAAAGACTCTTATCCAAGGTCATGAATCATATCCTCCAAGCTATCTCTCATTTCTACATCAAACGGTTTAGATTGGAACCCACTTTGCATGTCTGTCAATTCACCATGTCATATCCATGTTGTATAATTCTTCTTAATTCCATCATACAACAGATGCTCCCGTATGTCATCGACTTTTTGTCGTCTCCCATTCAAACAATTTATGCACGGACAAAAAAATTTCATGTTTTCATCTGGTCGACTTCTTTTTGAAGCAAATTATAGGAATTGTTCCACGCCTTCCTCATACGCAGGGCTCAAGCGACTTTTATTCATCCAACTTTGATCCATCTAAATAATAACTTCTTGATACTCTGAAACTCATTCAATGCATGAAATCTCACTTTTTCATTTAAGCTGTGGCCCTATCCCATTCAGGAGCACATTTTTTTATGGTAGATTTATATGTCAAGGTTAATCTTATTTTCTTAAATTTGACAAAATTTCCGCAGCATTTCACATTGGTCTTCAAGTACACGACATGGAATCGGTGACATTAATTCCCCGATAATCAAGTATGTGTTGGATCAAGTGGCCTCGGAATAATGAAGAAGGAGGGGTGAATTAATTATTACTGAACCTTTACTAAATAAAAATCTATCCTTCTTAGTCTTTTACTATGTTGTTAAGAAAGTAAATAATAGAAATAGAAACTTAACCAAAAGTAAAAGCGATAATTAATGTGCACAGTGGAAATTAAAGAGTGTAGGGAAGAAGAAGACAAACACAAGAGTTTTATACTAGTTCGGCAACAACTCGTGCCTACATCCAGTCCCCAAGCAACCTGTGGTCCTTGAGATTTCTTTTCAACCTTGTAAAGTCCTTTACAAGCAAAGATCCACAAGGGATGTACCCTCCCTTGTTCTCTTTGAACAACCAAGTGGATGTACCCTCCACTAGAACTGATCCACAAGAGATGTACCATCTCTTGTTCTCAGTCACAACAACCCAAGTAGATGTACCCTCTACTTGTAACACAAAGGATGTACCCTCCAATGTGTTAAGACAAAGTTCTCAGGTGGTTAGTCCTTCGAAACTTTGTAAAGGGGGAAACAAAAGAATTCTCAGGCGGTTAGTCCTTTGAAATTTTTTGTTTATGGGAAAGGGAAGAATCAAAAGAATTCTCAGACTGTGTCATTTTGAATTCTTTGACAAGGGAGAAGGGAGACACAAAAGAATTCAGGCGGTTAGTCCTTCGTTCTTTTGGAAAAGGGAGAAGAAAGACACAAAAAGAATTCAAGCGGTTAGTCCTTGGCGAATTCTTTTTGGCAAAGGGAGAAGGGAATGAAAAAGATGAATATCACACTTTAGTTTTCAAGGTTTGGAAAACCAGAAAACTTTAGAAAGCTTTTTGCAAAGGAAGAACAAGAAGAAGAAGAAGAAGAATTTCAAAGAGATTGAAAGGTTGTAAAAGAATATGTGGAAAAGTTGTTTGTAAAGGTTGTAAGTATTGTAAGTGCTCTTCAAATGTAAATCAAGGTATTGTTTTTATAGACTCTTCAAGTCTGGTCAAGAAAACCATTGGAAGAGTTATAACCTTTAGAAAAACCTGAAAATCATTGGAAGAGTTACATCTTTTGATTTTTGTTCAAAACTTGTCATTGGTAATCGATTACCAAATCCTTGTAATCGATTACACAAAGCTTTTTATGAAAGGATGTGACTCTTCACAATTGAATTTGAATTCCAACGTTCAGATGCACTGGTAATCGATTACCAATATCTTGTAATCGATTACACCATTTTGAAATCAATTGGAACGTTGTAAATTCAGTTAAAAGCTTTTGAAATCAAACTTTGCCACTGGTAATCGATTACAGGAAACTAGTAATCGATTACCAGAGAGTAAAAACTCTGGTAACTTAGAAAATTTTGTGAAAACTCTTTTGAAAAACAAAACTGTGATATGTTGTTTTTTGAAAAATCTTTTCAATACTTCCCTTGTGAAGTCTTCTTGATTTCATCTCTTGGAACTTGAATTCATCTTTTCTTGAATCTTGAAATCAAACTTCTCTTGATTCTTGAATTTGTTCTTGATTTAATCTTGAAATCATTCTTTGGGCTTTTTGTCAACATCTTTGTGATTATCAAAACTTCTTGAATCAACTCGATTCATCATCATGAAGCTTGCTTCTATAGTATGCACTCAGAGAACAACTAGAAATGCATTGTACCAAAATTTCATCAAATTAAACAAAATAATCTTAACCTTAACGCATGAATCTACCAAAAAAATTATGAGTGTCCCTAAATTATCCAAACGAACAATTCAAGAATCAATACAATGATTAATGCAAACTGTCTGCAAGAATCATTGTATTCAATCTCAAAGGGGAATCTAAGGTTCACTCATTATGAACTAAAGTTGTATCTAAACCAAAGTACATTAATGACATACAACAACATACAAAAACAATCATTACAAAATTAAGCATCAAAAGTTTATGAAAAATTTTCGTACCTGTGATGATGATCAGTACAATGTCCAGCAGCAAATGTTGTGATCATGATGCAAACAATTAGATAAATAATGCCTACAAAAAAATATGTCAATGCTATACAGTATATAATATTTAAACCGGATAACAGAAATGAGTACACTTTCCAACAAAAATGGATAACTGTGATGGAGTTGTGTCTAGTGAAGTTGTGGTGGCTTTTTGTGGTGTTGTTTTGATATATTCAAATGGCAAGTTCATAAAGGTCTTCTTTAGGAGATTTGGTTTCTGTAGTATGCTTGAAGCTGAGCTTTGGGGTATTATGTATGGCCTTTAAATGGCAGCTGAGGCTAAAATGGAGCATTTGCATGTTGCTGCTAATAGTCTCCAAGTCGTGATGCTTATTGATGATTTTATGCATTCTAAGGGCCAATTCCATGAAATAATCTCAAAAAATATGGAAGATGAAGGGGAGTTTCATAAGCTGCACTTTTGGCCATATTGGCAGAGATGATTATTGTTTAGCAGATAAATTTGCAAAGTTTGGTTTTTCTTTCAAGAGACTATTATGTCATGTGATTGGTGGAATTAATAATTTTCTTACGATATGCATCATACTTTACAGGACATAATTTGAAATGGAAGGAGCAATAATTGCTGGATGATTAACTCAAAATCATCAGTCACTACAGGCAAAGGTTTGTCATTCTTTACTATTTATTATTTAACAAAAGCACCCAATAAAGGAACTATCTTTTGAATAATGATGAACCTTAAAGCACTACTATTTCACTATACTCATCATGAGCAAATGATGCATTTATTATATCCCCAAAAAAAATGTGTTCGTGCATGTTTACTTGAATATGGGATTGAAACATTAAACATGGATCAGTAGACACATGAAAGAAAAAATTAACTTGTATAATCAATACCTTATAGACGGAACAATACTCCCTGTACATGCTGAGTTTAACATAACTAGGCAACTACTTAAAAACAAACATTAGGAAAAAAAACCCAGCATAAAACATAACTAGGCAACTATGATATATTTCAACTTGTGCTTCAATTTAACTAGCAACTATGTGTTAGTCGGTGAAAATGACTAACTTTTATGTATAAAACTTGTATAAATTGTATCAAACTCTCCCAATTTATGGTTATTTTGTAATGTTATAAGTATTTTCTGTTAAGTATAGGTAATAAATACTTAGTATTTTCATTTTGTGTGTTTAATAATCATTTTCTCTCAATTTCAGGTTAATTAGGCAAGCTTTGGAAAAGGTTGTTTTCACCTTCTCGCTAAGCCAATCTGCTAGCTTAGCGAGCATCTGCTAAGCGCGAGGAAGAATCCAGAAGAAGATGAGTTGTACAGTTTCGCTAAGCGCACCGCTTCATCTCTCTAAGCACACCGCTTCAGTTCATTCGCTAAGCGAGAAAGGCGCGCTAAGCCAAAAATCACTAACGTGCGCTAAGCGCACGAGCACAAACAGGGCCACCTATTTAAGCTTGAAATCAGATTTTGTGAAAGGAGTTTCGACTGGGATTCAGAGCTTTGCATGTCTAGGGTTTCTAGAGAGAGAAAGGTTCAAGTTCTAGAGAGTTTTGAGAGATTTTGTTGTGTGAAGATCTGCAGAGACCAGAGCTTGAAGCAGGAGCCAGTTTGAGAGCATAAGATGAGTTTGTGAGTAATTGTGAGATCCTAGAGGTCAAGGAGACATCCTCACCGCTTGTATTTTTGCAATCTTTCATCTTATTCTTCTCTTTTTTGTTAAGAAGGCTTCCTGGTATGGAAAGCTAAATCCTCTGTTGGATCTTCCCTGTAGGTACTTGATGTAAATATATTTCTATCTATTTAATGATGTTTTGTGTGTTCTATGTGCTATCTGTTTTTCATTCCAGTATGCCTTTACCTTGATCACGTAGATGCATGCTTTGTTAGGGTTATTCAACAGTGGAAACTGGTCTGACTCTAAAGTCCTTGATAGTGCAGGCACTATTAGAAAATATGTTTTCTACTTCGGTTATTTATGACTTTCAACATCGTTTTCTGAACCGATGTTGAAAGTACCGATGTTAATAGTATTATCGTTAACATCGGTTTTTTAAAAACCGATGTTAACGTAAAATTACCAAATAACCGATGTTGCTAATATGAATTACACCCAAAAAATGTATATTAATGTTGAAAGTTAACAATCGGTTTTTTACAAACATAGTTAATTAACAAGTTTTGATTACAGTGAACAAATTAATTGAAAAAAATAAACATATAATCAGAGTAAAATACTTGTTATGATAAACGCTTCACAAGATGTGTTGGCCAAGCAAGGAAGGTGTTAAGTGTTTGCCCCACTAAGGTAACCTCGTCAGTGGGTACAGGAACGAGAGCCTATGCATCTTTAACCTCCTCAACACCAACCTTGACTTGGCCATGCAACAAAGGGATGTTGTAAACTGTTGTGGATCCCTCATAAAGTCTTCCTAGGGCAACCAGGCGGGAAGGATTTTCTTCAATGTATAGCCCGCATTTGTTTGAGTCACTCGTCCCTAGATTGTTCCCTGAGGGAGCAACACAACTCTCCTTTGTGCTAACACGAGAACCTGAGGGACCAACCTCTGGCTCTGGAGGTAGTGCAAGTCCCTGTGATTGCATATGAGACTGAAACTGGGACTGCATCTGGCTGAAGGATGCCATCAGCTGTCGAGTCACTTTTTCTATGATTGACTCCTCCAATTGGTCTCTAATTTGTTGGTTCAGCTGATGTAGGTCTTCAGGAGGCATGGAGGAAGAACTGCGGGACGTTCGTGGAGCCGATCCAAAGTATTGCTTTATGGTGACACCGGCTCCAGCAGCACGAACACGGCCAGGGTGCTCCGATCGCCCAATGGCAGCAGTCAGGACATCTTGACGTCTATGAGGGACGAACGATCCCTGTGACACCTGCTCTTCCAAAGAATCCTATACAAAACACATATTTGTCCAAGGAATTCACAAAATACACAAAGATAATTACAATTATTAATTAAAAATGACTTACAATCCTGTCAGCTATTTACTTTGCTGCCTAAGACGTCATCTATCCAGTTTTCTTCGTGCGGGTCATCTTCCACTTCACGTGGCGTCTGATGGGAGATGGAGGGTCAATAATGCCCTCAGTGCTTCCAGATTGGGCAGCTTCTTCCAGTCTTTTCTTTGTCTTCTCTGCCATGAGCTTTTCTTCTAAATATTCATAACCGGGGGGCAGTGTTTTGCTTCTGGGAGGCCTGTGCATTTTTTCCGCACATCCTACAAAAGTTTAACATTAATGAAAATGATTATTACAATAAATTATAAGAAGTGATTCTGTTGTGGAAAACAAATAAAATGACAAAGTACATACCTCCCATGAGGGGTCTTTACGGGTCTGACAAAAGTTGTCCCATTTCTCCTTGCTAATGCCCTATTTTTCACAGACAATGTTGTCCACACCGTCCTAGTCGGTTGCAAGTGCCCTTTTCCTAGTCAAGTCAGATTTAAACTGCCTCCAGCGCTCGCCGACAGTCCGAAGAATTTTCTTCTTTGTCCTACTATTAGAAGCTTCAGGGATTTCAAATTCCGCCTGACAAACAATAAATTAGGTTTTATTGTAAGTAAATAACAAATTAAGGCTACTAAAGAAAATCAAAGAAGATAACTCAAATACCTGAATATCCTCCCATATCAAATCCTTGGACTTCCTTCCAGGTGTCATATGTCACATCGACCTTATCACGAGCGACAATCCCCAAATATGTTCTTAATTTCATCTTGTAGGGACCGTCGACCTTGCAGGTAGCAGGATCGACGTTGACCACAGGTCTTGTTGCCCCAGGTGGTCTAGTGGCCAATGATCGTAGCCGTGTCACCTTGTGTGTCCCCTTCAACGTAGATGGAGATGCTGATGCGTCTGCAGGAGGAGGAGGAAGAGGAGGAGGAGGCGAGGCAGGTGGAGTAGCCATGGTCCTTTAAAGAGAAAAAGTTGAGTTAGTAAATATTATAAAAAAAACACAGTATGGGTTATGTAAATGAATGTACCGAAATGAAATACTATATTAGAAAATTACGTTAGACGATGTTAATTAATTCTCCTTCATCATGATCATTACAATTAGCATGAACGTCATCAGCTTCTTCTTCTCCGACACTGCTAGAAGTCATTTGTGTAGACAAAGGACTAACATAAGTGTCCATGTATGAATCATCATCTTCTACATTAACACCAATTGTTTTCCCGTGTAGAACCACAGACCACCTTTCATCACAAGGGTCTTGCACATAAAATACTTGCTTAGCTTGTTCTGCCATGATGAAAGGGTCATTCTGGTAAGCTAGTTTCTTTAGGTCTACCAACGTAAACCCTACATCATCAGTCCGTACACCGGTGTTGCTGTCAACCCAGTTACATTTGAAAACACAAACAGTAAATTTGACATAGTTAAGCTCCCATATTTCATCAATGAAGCCAAAGTAAGGGATTGAAGCTACACAGGGATTGTCATCATGTACACTTGCAAAGTGTTGAGATTCAGCCTTTAGGGTGACCCCGCTGTTTTGCATTGTACTTTTATCGTCTTGTGCTTTTGTGTAAAAGGAATACTTGTTTATGTCGTATCCTTGCCAAGTTATAACATTTCTTTTAGGCCCATGAGCTAGCTTTCTTAATGTTTCAGAAGCATTTTCGTCAGCAAAGATTGTATCTTTAAACCAATCAGAGAAAGTCTTGCTATGATTTTTCAAGACCTAGTTCTTTGACATTTTTGGATTACTTTGTTTGACTAAACCTTCATGCTGAACTATGTATGGCAAAACTTCATTACTGTTGTTCAACACATACAAGTGAGCTTGTAACAAATCTTCTACACTTGGAGTGATAACATGCATTCCTCTTGAACCCTTACCGCCCACTCTGTCGTCATGGCGAGACTCAGGAAGACCAACAAGTTTATCCTTTTCAATGTACTCTGAACAAAATTCAACGGCTTCTTCTGCAATGTACCTTTCAACTATAGATGCTTCTGGACAATGTAGATGTTAATGTGTATGCATTAACATCGGTTTTTTGGAAAACCGATGTTAACATCATTAGTTAACATCAGTTTTTGAAAAACCGATGTTAACGTGTATGCATTAACATCGACTTTTTGGAAAACCGATGTTAAGAATGATACTTTATTTACAAATATGCCACCGCGTTTAACTTAACATCGATTTTGTCCAAAATCGATGTTAATAAGCCGATGTTAAAACTGCTTTTTGTAGTAGTGAGGGCTGAGTTGCCATGCTTTCATGAGGAATCAGGGTGTGATAAGTTAGTTGAGTATGTGTGTCTTAATGCGATCCTGGTTGAGTTTAGTCTTACAAGAGGAATCTGTGGATGATGCTTGATCAGGATTAGGCTAAACTATCATGAGGAATCGGGGTTTAG
>NW_024464704.1:346043-351051 GCF_000004515.6 Glycine max
GATAGAGATACTTTCACCATCATTGGTAATTAGGAAGACCAATGTGTCTCTACTTGTTGGACTAATCATTTCTCTCGCGTGATTTTCTTTCTTTTTGCACGGATAATTTATACACTTGTTCATATTCACACTTACTTTTACACACTAAACGCCTATTTGCTAAAATAGCTTCCAAATAACACAAGTTCCCCGAGTGTTCGATACTCGGTTCTTACCGTTTTATATTACTTGTGTGATCCGGTGCACTTGCTGGAAGCCGAACAAGTTCTTGGCACCGTTGCCGGGGAACTTCTTTTTATTTGGGAGGTTAGCTCATTTTTAGGTGTCTATTCTTTATTTGTTATTCTTTTATTGTTTTGTGAATTTTTGTTTTTGTTTATGTTTGCTTTTTTTTTCTCTTGACTAGGTGACTGCTGCTCTTTTTAGTGCTTTGTATGCGTAGTAAATCTTTTGCAGATGATTTAGTTCCATGAGATTGAGAGCTTTTTAAATAGTAGAATGAATATCTTGATGGCACACGATCAAGAGTGGGAACATGAATTAAGTCCTTACGATCAATATGAAGAAGAAAGAACTCCTAATCTTGAAAGTGTGTTTGAGGAATTCATGGCATACCATACCAGCTCAAAAGCTAATCAAAATTCAATGAAAAATCATGAAATTCAATTTGGTAAGAGCTACTTAATAGAAAACTTTCACGGGGGACCAAAGTTACAACCTTACTATCAAAATGAAGCAGAAAGAGGATCCAATCTGGATAAATTGTTGATGCAATTCATGGAAACAACTAAATCAACTCAACAAGCACTCCAAAGTGTAGAAATCTAGGTTGGTGAGCTGGCAGAAGCAGTAACTCAATTTATGTCCAGACTAGAAAAATCCTTTGTAGAGGTTGAAGCTCAAGAGAAAAGCCCTATAAAAGAGCATGAGTCAAGAGAAAAAGATGAGGAGAAAAATGAGGAACAAACACAACAACAATGGGAGAAGTACTCAATAGTAGAAAACCAACAAGGAAATATTCTCCAAAGCAATAACCTTCCTCATCAACTGATTGACAAGAAAGGAAGGCAAGGAGAGCATGAGGAAACCTTAAGTGCCACACTTTCTTTAATAACTAACACCTTTCTTGAAATGATTTGGAACGTCCTTCCAGATTATATGAATTTCATGGAATTTCTAGCTAAAAGGCGAAACTTCAAGGAAGATGTGTTCTTTGTGACTTTCATGCCACCTTGAAGGTAATAAGTTATGCGTCAAGCTAATGACGTTAAAGAAGCGCTTCCTGGGAGGCAACCCAGTTTTTAAATTCTGTTATCTTTGTTTTCATGCATTTAAATCATTTGGAACTTGCTATATAGTTTGTACATAGGAGTATATCAGCCAATCTTTGGATGTTTAACAAAAAGGTTTCAATTTCTTGGAAAAAGGACTGAAAAATAACTTAGAAAAATATTTTCTGAAAAACAGTCCTTTCGCTAAGCGCATCTTTGTTCATGCACTAAGCTGCGAGTCTCAAGCGCTTAGCGCCCAACCCTTGCATTTGAGGTTGATTTGGTCCGCTAAGCTGGCCAAGGTTGAGCTAAGCTAACTTAAATTCGATCTGAATTCAGCTAAGCTTCAGCCTGATCGCTAAGCGATAGCTTATCCATGGCTAAGCGTGACCTATTGTCGCCAAGCACAATTCCTTATGACCATAATTGAGGTCCATGATGCTAAGCGCCAATCATGGCAGCTAAGCGAGATTCATTGCGGCAATTTGATTTTTGTGTTTGCTCCTTAATAAAATTTTGTTTTACCTTGAGTTTAATAAAACAATACTTATGTTTTCAGTACTTGTTATTTTGTTTTAATCCTTGATAAATTAAAAAAATTTCTTTTAGTCTCAACTAATAATAACAAATAAAAAAATTATCAATGAACAAATACAAAATTTATGAATTCATCGAGAATCAGAAATAAGTGTCGATGATAAAAAATAAAATTGTTTTATTAGGAACTCAACGTAAAATAATAATTTATTAGAAAACAAGTACAAAAATCAAATATTTATTTGAGATTAAAAATATATTCAAGTCTTTTAAAAAATAAGATTAAAATTAAAAAAATAATCTCGATTTGGTTGCAAAAAATTGGGCAAGACGACTTTTTTATGATTCTTGCTAATTGCAATTTCTTTCAACGGCCGAGCCCATAGAACAAGCCAGTATAGCCACATTACCTGTTTCAATCCACTTTCTACTTCCACACCAGTTTAGATTATTTCATGATTAAATAGACATTTTTGTTCCCCCTTAATGTTTAATTCACTATAAAAATACATTCTTTCGTAAAGATGAAAATACAAAATTTAGTCTTCAAAAGTATAAAAAGTATGACAAATATATCTTACCATTAACTTTCATCCATCATCGTTAATAAAATAGTTTACGTGACATAAAATGACGAATTTGTCACTAAAATGATTATCAATGTGGTCATGCTGACTGGATTGGACAAAAATGTCAGTAAGATATAATTTTTGGACATAAATGTCAATAATTTTTTGTTAGACAAAAATATCAATATTTTTTAATTGGAGAAAAATGTGAGTAATTTTTTTTACCTAAATGTCAATGCGTTCCATTGGACCAAAAATGTTAATAAGTTATGATTATTGGACGAAAATGTCAATATTTTTTTATTGGACCTAAACATTAGTATCTTTCTATTGGACTAATGTGTTAGATCCAAAATCCCATTTCATTTAAGGGTAAAATTTAATTTTAGAATAAATTGTTACTACTTTTTACGGTTACAAGCATACCATTACAATAATCACTTAAAAAATATATTGGCAAACATAATTTAAAATAAACATAATAATAACGATAATATTGATTATTAACCATAATTTGTTTGTCACAATAGAAATAATTCAAGATAAACATTGTACCAGTTTACCAAAATAAAACATTATAACAGTATATCAATCATTACAAAATTTTCCAAATTAGCCTAAAAGATAAATATATCACATATTTGACTTCTTCGAATCTTGGTTATTTCATTAACGGTAACCAAAATAAGTTAACAGTGACAAATATTTGTCTCAGTTTTTATACTTTTGGGAACTAAATTTCGTATTTTCATCTTTCAGGGACGTAATTATAAGCAAATTACACATTTAGAGAAAAAAAAATGTCAATTTATCGCATTCACATTCCCAGAGAGTGAGAAGACAAAAAGTCAACAAAATATGATATCACAAATATGTCCGTATGTTGGCAATTAGAGATGGTCATGTTAGCAATCATTTTATTGACAAATTCGTCCATTTGTACCACGTAGGTTATTTTATTAACAGTGACGAACGAAAGTTAATGATCAGATATATTAGTCGTAATTTTTATACTTTCAAGACTAAATTTTATATTTTTATCTTTCAAGGATACAAAGATAAGAGTGACTATTTATTTTTATTTTATTGTTCTTTCAACATTAATCCTTATTATATTATTAACGTGGATGTGACTCAATTTCGCTGACAAAATTTTCACTAGTTTGTTTATTATTTATTTAGTTTACTTATATGTCATTTTCTTTTTAAATCTAAAGTCAATATTAGTGCAACAATTCAAACGCGCATATTAATTATTAATATATAATAAATAAATAAACTGCAACTGGATATAGGACCACTAACATAAACTAATTACACAAAACTTGTTGCCTGCCAGACGTACAAACAACCAATTTAATACAAATATCAAGATATCAGAATTCATACGTGTCACGGACTTCGAAAGCAAAATGTACCCAAACTAATAATTTCATGAGTTTAATTTGTCATTGTTAGTATATATATATATATATATATATATATATATATATGTGACAAAATCAAAGTAAATAAAAAAGATATTCTCAATGTAACATTTAAACTTTTTTTTGAGTAATCATACTGCTAATACAAAATATGTATCAACTTTTTTATGCTCCAAGGGTTTGATATGTCTAAAACAAAACCTAAAGGGTTCTATTTAAACTGCTAGGCATATATGGATTTAGCTCCAATTATAATAAAAATGCAAAAGATAAGAAAATAAGGTATGTGCTGTTCATGGCCATGACAAAAAATGTAAGGCTATAACTCTTGCTATCTGTGCAAATATGAGAATCAGAATTCTAACGATCATGACTCAAATTGTCACTGTCACGACATCCATCATGAAGAATTAAGTGCGAATCAGGATGTGCTAGGACCGTCAGCCTAATTAACACGGTTATGAGCTTTGCTGACTGTTTGGATTCTCCGTCCAAAAATTTGGTTAATTATCTCTAATAGAATTTTTCTTTTCAGTCATATTTTAAGACTCATTCAAAATCGTGTTCTAAGATGCATTGATTCAAATTCTATTCAAACTAACAACTTGATGGTAATGTAACTTTTAAACATGACTTTATTTAGTGTATTTAAATAAAATTGTAATTTTATTGGCTTGGTTAGGTTGGAAATTTTGATATACTTCTGGAAAATTCTCTGAGCACTTCATACTGTAAACTTCATCGCTTGAAGTCGCGACAGATTTTAGTGTAGAATGGCCATGCTTACTATTCTCCTTCTAAGCAAACTACTTTCTCTCTTCTCTAAATTTGCAGTCGCAACAGATACCATCACCCAGTCTGAGTTCCTTGAAGATAACACGACCTTGGTTTCAAACAATGGAACCTTTGAGTTGGGTTTCTTCACCCCGGGTAGTAGTAGTTCCCCGAACCGCTATGTAGGAATCTGGTACAAAAATATTCCAATCAGAACCCTGGTTTGGGTTGCGAACCGCGACAATCCAATCAAAGACAACTCCAGCAAATTGAGCATAAACACACAGGGCAACCTGGTACTTGTCAACCAAAACAACACCGTTATTTGGTCAACAAACACCACAGCAAAAGCATCCCTTGTCGTAGCACAGTTGTTAGACTCAGGCAACTTGGTTCTAAGAGACGAGAAAGACACGAATCCTGAAAACTA
>NW_024464705.1:0-28181 GCF_000004515.6 Glycine max
TTCAATTTCGAGCGTCTCGATATATATGCGCCTGAATCGGACCTCCGAGTTAAAAGTTATGACCATTGGAATTGCTCAAGAGCTTCCGTTGTTCAATTTCGAGCGTCTCGATATATTATGCGCCTCAATCGGACCTCCGAGTTAAAAGTTATGTCCATTTGAATTTCTGGAGAGCTTCCGTTGTTCAATTTCGAGCTTCTCGATATATTATGCGCCTTAATCGGACCTCCGAGTTAGAATTTATGACCATTTGAATTTCTCGAGAGCTTCCGTTGTTTAATTTCGAGCGTCTCGATATATTATGCGCCTTAATCGGACCTCCGAGTGAAAAGTTATGACCATTTGAATTTCTCAAGATCTTCCATTGTTCAATTTCGAGTGTCTCGATATATTATGCGCCTGAATCGGACCTCCGAGTTAAAAGTTATGACCATTGGAATTTCTCAAGAGCTTCCGTTGTTCAATTTCGAGCGTCTCGATATATTATGCGCCTTAATCGGACCTCCGAGTGAAAAGTTATGACCATTTGTATTGCCAAAGAGCATCCATTGTTCAATTTCGAGCGTCTAGATATATAATGCGCCTTAATCGGACCTCCGAGTTAGAAGTATTGAGCATTTGAATTTCTCGAGAGCTTCCGTTGTTCAATTTCGAGCGTCTCGATATATTATGCGCCTGAATCGGACATCCGAGTTAAAAGTTATAACCGTTGGAATTGCTCAAGAGCCTCCATTGTTCAATTTTGAGAGTCTCGATATATTATGCGCCTGAATTCGACCTCCGAGTGACAAGTTATGACCATTTGAATTGCTCAAGAGCTTCCATTGTTCAATTTCGAGCGTCTCGATATATTATGGGCCTCAATCGGACATCCGAGTTAAACGTTATGTCCATTTGAATTTCTCGAGAGCTTCCGTTGTTTAATTTCGAGCGTCTCGATATATTATGCGCCTCAATCGGACCTCCGAGTTAAAAGTTATGACCATTTGAATTGCTCGAGAGCTTCCTTTGTTAAATTTCGAGCGTCTCGATATATTATGCGCCTGAATCCGACCTCCGAGTGACAAGTTATGACCTTTTGAATTGCTCAACAGCTTCCATTGTTCAATTTCGAGCGTCTCCATATATTATGCGCCTTAATCGGACCTTCGAGTTAGAAGTTATGACCATTTGAATTTCTCGGGAGCTTCCATTGTTCAATTTCGAGCGTGTCGATATATTATGTGCCTGAATCGGACATCGGAGTGAAAAGTTATGACCATTTGAATTGCTCAAGAGCTTCCATTGTTCAATTTCGAGCGTCTCGATATATTATGCGGCTGAATCCGACCTCCGAGTGAAAAGTTATGACCATTTGAATTGCTCAAGAGCTTCCATTGTTCAATTTCTAGCGTCTCGATATATTATGCACCTGAATCGGACCTCCGAGTGAAAAGTTATGACCATTTGAATTGCTCAAGAGCTTCCATTCTTCAAGTTCGAGCGTCTCGATATATTATGCGCCAGAATTCGACCTCCGAGTGACAAGTTATGACCATTTGAATTGCTCAAGAGCTTCCATTCTTCAATTTCGAGTGTCTCGATATATTATGCGCCTCAATCGGACCTACGAGTTAAAAGTTATGTCCATTTGAATTTCTCGAGAGCTTCCGTTGTTTAATTTCGAGCTTCTCGATATATTATGCGCTTTAATCGGACCTCCGAGTTTGAAGTTATGACCATTTGAATTTCTCGAGAGCTTCCGTTGTTTAATTTCGAGCGTCTCGATATATTATTGCCTAAATCGGACATCCGAGTGAAAAGTTATGACCATTTGAATTTCTCCAGATCTTCCATTGTTCAATTTCGAGCGTCTCGATATATTATGCGCCTGAATCGGACCTCCGAGTTAAAAGTTATGACCATTGGAATTGCTCAAGAGCTTCCGTTGTTCAATTTCGAACGTGTCGATATATTATGCGCCTTAATCGGACCTTCGAGTGAAAAGTTATGACCATTTGTATTGCCAAAGAGCTTCCATTGTTCAATTTCGAGCGTCTAGTTATATTATGCGCCTTAATCAGACCTCCGAGTTAGAAGTATTCACCATTTGAATTTCTCGAGAGCTTCCGTTGTTCAATTTCGAGCGTCTCGATATATTATGCGACTGAATCGGGCCTCCGAGTGAAAGGTTATGACCATTTGAATTTCTCGAGAGCTTCCGTTGTTCAATTTTGAGCGTCTTGATATATTATGCGCCTGAATCGGGCTCCGAGTTAAAAGTTAACCCCAATTGTATTTCACAGAGCTTCCGTTGTTGAATTTCAACTGTCTCGATATATTATGCGCCTGAATCCGACCTTCGAGTGACAAGTTATGACATTTGAATTGCTCGAGAGCTTTCGTTGTAAAATTGCGAGCGTCTCGATATATTATGTGTCTGAATCGGACATCCGAGTGATAAGTTATGACCATTTGAATTGCTCAAGAGCTTCCATTGTTCAATTTCGAGCGTCTCGATATATTATGCGCCTGAATCGAACCTCCGAGTGAAAAGTTATGATCATTGGAATTGCTCAAGAGCTTCCATTATTCAATTTCGAGCGTTCGATATATTATGCGCCTAAATCGGACCTCCGAGTTAAAAGTTATGACCATATGAATTGCTCAAGAGCTTCCATTGTTCAATTTCGTGCGTCTCGATATATTATGCGCCTGAATCGGACATCCGAGTTAAAAGTTATGACCGTGGAATTGCTCAAGAGCTTCCATTGTTAAATTTCGAGCCTCTCGATATATATGCGCCTCAATCGGACCTTCGAGTTATAAGTTATAACCATTTGAAATTCTCGAGACCTTCCGTTGTTCAATTGCGACCGTCTCGATATATTATGTGCCTGAATCGGACATCCGACTGATAAGTTATGACCATTTGAATTGCTCAAGAGCTTCCATTGTTCAATTTCGAGCGTCTCGATATATTATGCGCCTGAATCGGACTCCGAGTTAAAAGTTATGACCATTGGAATTGCTCAAGAGCTTCCATTATTCAATTTCGAGCGTCTCGATATATTATGCGCCTAAATCGGACACCCAAGTTAAAAGTTATGACCATATGAATTGCTCAAGAGCTTCAATTGTTCAATTTCGAGCGTCTCAATATATTATGCGCCTAAATCGGACCACTGAGTTAAAAGTTATGTCATTTGAATTGCTCAAGAGCTTCCGTTGTTCAATTTCGAGCGTCTCGATATATTATGCGCCTTAATCGGACCTCCGAGTGAAAAGTTATGACCATTTGTATTGCCAAAGTGCTTCCATTGTACAATTTCGAGCGTCTAGATATGTTATGCGCCTTAATCGGACCTCCGAGTTAGAAGTATTGACCATTTGAATTTCTCGAGAGCTTCCGATGTTCAATTTCGAGCGTCTTGATATATTATGCGCCTGAATCGTACCACCGAGTTAAAAGTTAACCACAATTGAATTTCACGAGAGCTTCCGTTGTTCAATTTCAAGCGTCTCGATATATTATGCGCCTGAATCCGACCTCCAAGTGACAAGTTATGACCATTTGAATTGCTCAAGAGCTTCCATTGTTCAATTTCGAGCGTCTCGATATATTATGTGCCTTAATCGGACCTTCGAGTGAAAAGTTATGACCATTTGTATTGCCAAGAGCTTCCATTGTAAAATTTCGAGCGTCTAGATATATTATGCACCATAATAGGACCTCCGAGTTCGAAGTATTGACCATTTGAATTTCTCGAGAGCTTCCGTTGTTCAATTTCGAGCGTCTCGATATATTATGCGCCTGAATCGGGCTTCCGAGTGAAATGTTATGACCATTTGAATTTCTCGAGAGCTTCCCTTGTTCAATTTTGAGCGTCTTGATATATTATGCGCCTGAATCGGGCCTCCGAGTTAAAAGTTAACCCCAATTGTATTTCATGAGAGCTTTCGTTGTTCAATTTCAAGTGTCTCGATATATTATGCGCCTGAATCCGACCTTCGAGTGACAAGTTATGACCATTTGAATTGCTCGAGAGCTTTCGTTGTTCAATTGCGAGCGTCTCGATATATTATGTGCCTGAATCGGATATCCGAGTGATAAGTTATGACCATTTGAATTGCTCAAGAGCTTCCATTGTTCAATTTCGAGCGTCTCAATATATTATGCGACTGAATCGGACCTCCTAGTGAAAAGTTATGACCATTGGAATTGCTCAAGAGTATCCATTATTCAATTTCGACATCTCGATATATTATTAGCCTAAATCGGACCTCCGAGTTAAAAGTTATGACCATATGAATTGCACAAGAGCTTCCATTGTTCAATTACGTGCATCTCGATATATTATGCGCCTGAATCGGACATCCGAGTTAAAAGTTATGACTGTTGGAATTGCTCAAGAGCTTCCAATGTTAAATTTCGAGCCTCTAGATATATAATGCGCCTCAATCGGACCTCCGAGTTAAAAGTTATAACCATTTGAATTTCTCGAGACCTTCCGTTGTTCAATTGCGACCGTCTCGATATATTATGTGCCTGAATCGGACATCCGAGTGATAAGTTATGACCATTTGAATTGCTCAAGAGCTTCCATTGTTCAATTTCGAGCCTCTCGATATATTATGCGTCTAAATCGGACATCCGAGTTAAAAGTTATCACCATATGAATTGCTCAAGAGCTTCAATTGTTCAATTTCGAGCGTCTCAATATATTATGCGCCTGAATCAGACCACTGAGTTAAAAGTTATGACCATTTGAATTGCTCAAGAGCTTCCGTTGTTCAATTTCGAGCGTCTTGATATATTATGCGCCTGAATCGGACGACCGAGTTAAAAGTTAACCACAATTGAATTTCACGAGAGCTTCCGTTGTTCAATTTCAAGTGTCTCGATATATTATGCGCCTGAATCCGACCTCCAAGTGACAAGTTATGACCATTTGAATTGCTCAAGAGCTTCCATTGTTCAATTTCGAGCTTCTCGATATATTATGCACCTTAATCGGACCTCTCGAGAGCGTCTCGATATATTAATGCGCCTCAATCGGACCTCCGAGTTAAAAGTTATAACCATTTGAATTTCTCGAGACCTTCCGTTGTTCAATTGCGACCGTCTCGATATATTATGTGCCTGAATCGGACATCCGAGTGATAAGTTATGACCATTTGAATTGCTCAAGAGCTTCCATTGTTCAATTTCGAGCCTCCCGATATATTATGCGCCTAAATCGGACATCCGAGTTAAAAGTTATGACCATATGAATTGCTCAAGAGCTTCAATTGTTCAATTTCGAGCGTCTCAATATATTATGCGCATGAATTGGACCACTGAGTTAAAAGTTATGACCATTTGAATTGCTCAAGAGCTTCCGTTGTTCAATTTCGAGCGTCTCGATATATTATGCGCCTTAATCGGATTTCCAAGTGAAAAGTTATGACCATTTGTATTGCTAAAGAGCTTCCATTGTTCAATTTCGAGTGTCTCGATATATTATGCGCCTTAATCGGACCTCCGAGTTAGAAGTATTGACCATTTGAATTTCTCGAGAGCTTCCGTTGTTCAATTTCGAGCGTCTCGATATATTATGCGCCTGAATCGGGCCTCCGAGTGAAAGGTTATGGCCATGTGAATTTCACGAGAGCTTCCGTTGTTCAATTTCGAGCGTCTCGATATATTATGCGCCTGAATTCGACCTCCGAGTGACAAGTTATGACCATTTGAATTGCTCAAGAGCTTCCATTCTTCAATTGCGAGCGTTTCGATATATTATGCACCTGAATCGGACCTCCGAGTTAAAAGTTATGACCGTTGGAATTGCTCAAGAGCTTCCATTGTTAAATTTCGAGCCTCTCGATATATAATGCGCCGCAATCGGACCTCCGAGTTAAAAGTAATAACCATTTGAATTTCTCGAGACCTTCCGTTGTTCAATTGCGAGCGTGTCGATATATTATGTGCCTGAATCGGACATCCGAGTGATAAGTTATGACCATTTGAATTGCTCAAGAGCTTCCATTGTTCAATTTCGAGCGTCTCAATATATTATGCGCCTGAATCGGACCACTGAGTTAAAAGTTATGACCATTGGAATTGCTCAAGAGCTTCCGTTGTTCAATTTCGAGCGTCTCGATATATTATGCGCCTTAATCGGACCTCCGAGTGAAAAGTTGTGACCATTTGTATTGCCAAAGAGCTTCCATTGTTCAATTTCGAGCGTCTAGATATATTATGCGCCTTAATCGGACCTCCGAGTTAGAAGTATTGACCATTTGAATTTCTCGAGAGCTTCCGTTGTTCAATTTCGAGCGTCTCGATATATTATGCGCCTTAATCGGACCTCCGAGTTAGAAGTTATGACCATTTGAATTTCTCGGGAGCTTCCATTGTTCAATTTTGAGCGTGTCGATATATTATGTGCCTGAATCGGACATCCGAGTGAAAAGTTATGACCATTTGAATTGCTCAAGAGCTTCCATTGTTCAATTTCGAGCGTCTCGATATATTATGCGTCTGAATCTGACATCCGAGTGAAAAGTTATGACCATTTGAATTGCTCAAGAGCTTCCGTTGTTCAATTTCGAGCGTCTCGATAAATTATGCGCCACAATCCGACCTCTGAGTGAAAAGTTATGACCATTTGAATTGCTCAAGAGCTTCCATTGTTCAATTTCGAGCGTCACGATATATTATGCACCTAAATCGGACCTCCGAGTGACAAGTTATGACCATTTGAATTGCTCAAGAGCTTCCATTGTTCAATTTCGAGCGTCTCGATATATTATGCGCCTTAATCGGACCTTCGAGTGACAAGTTATGACCATTTGAATTGCTCGAGAGCTTTCGTTGTTCAATTGCGAGCGTCTCGATATATTATGTGCCTAAATCGGACATCCGAGTGATAAGTTATGACCATTTGACTTGCTCAAGAACTTCCATTGTTCAATTTCGAGCCTCTCGATATATTATGCGACTGAATCGGACCTCCGAGTGAAAAGTTATGACCATTGGAATTGCTCAAGAGCTTCCATTATTCAATTTCGACATCTCGATATATTATTAGCCTAAATCGGACCTCCGAGTTAAAAGTTATGACCATATGAATTGCTCAAGAGCTTCCATTGTTCAATTTCGTGCGTCTCGATATATTATGCGCCTGAATTGGACATCCGAGTTAAAAGTTATGACTGTTGGAATTGCTCAAGAGCTTCCATTGTTAAATTTCGAGCCTCTAGATATATAATGCGCCTCAATCGGACCTCCGAGTTAAAAGTTATAACCATTTGAATTTCTCGAGACCTTCCGTTGTTCAATTGCGAGCGTCTCGATATATTATGTGCCTGAATCGGACATCCGAGTGATAAGTTATGACCATTTGAATTGCTCAAGAGATTCCATTGTTCAATTTCGAGCCTCTCGATATATTATGCGCCTAAATCGGACATCCGAGTTAAAAGTTATGACCATATGAATTGCTCAAGAGCATCAATTGTTCAATTACGAGCGTCTCAATATATTATGCGCCTGAATCGGACCACTGAGTTAAAAGTTATGACCATTTGAATTGCTCAATAGCTTCCATTGTTCAATTTCGAGCGTCTCGATATATTATGCGCCTTAATCGGACCTCTGAGTGAAAAGTTATGACCATTTGTATTGCCAAAGAGCTTCCATTGTTCAATTTCGAGCGTCTAGATATATTATGCGCCTTAATCGGACCTCCGAGTTAGAAGTATTGTCCATTTGAATTTCTCGAGAGCTTTCGTTGTTCAATTTCAAGCGTCTCGATATATTATGCGCCTTAATCGGACCTCCGAGTTAGAAGTTATGACCATTTGAATTTCTCGGCAGCTTCCATTGTTCAATTTCGAGCGTGTCGATATATTATGTGCCTGAATCGGACATCCGAGTGAAAAGTTATGACCATTTGAATTGCTCAAGAGCTTCCATTGTTCAATTTCGAGCGTCTCGATATATTATGCGCCTGAATCCGACATCCGAGTGAAAAGTTATGACCATATGAATTGCTCAAGAGCTTCCGTTGTTCAATTTCGAGCGTCTCGATAATTATGCGCCTGAATCCGACCTCTGAGTGAAAAGTTATGACCATTTGAATTGCTCAAGAGCTTCCATTGTTCAATTTCGAGCGTCACGATATATTATGCACCTGAATCGGACCTCCGAGTGACAAATTATGACCATTTGTATTGCCAAAGAGCTTCCATTGTAAAATTTCGAGCGTCTAGATATATTATGCACCTTAATAGGACCTCCGAGTTCGAAGTATTGACCATTTGAATTGCTCAAGAGCTTCCGTTGTTAAATTTCGAGCGTCTCGATATATTATGCGCCTGAATCGGACATCCGAGTGAAAAGTTATGACCATTTGAATTGCTCAAGAGCTTCCATTGTTCAATTTCGAGCGTCTCGATATATTATGCGCCTGAATCCGACATCCGAGTGAAAAGTTATGACCATATGAATTGCTCAAGAGCTTCCGTTGTTCAATTTCGAGCGTCTCGATAAATTATGCGCCTGAATCCGACCTCTGAGTGAAAAGTTATGACCATTTGAATTGCTCAAGAGCTTCCATTGTTCAATTTCGAGCGTCACGATATATTATGCACCTGAATCGGACCTCCGAGTGACAAGTTATGACCATTTGAATTGCTCAAGAGCTTCCATTGTTCAATTTCGAGCGTCTCGATATATTATGCGCCTGAAACGGACCTCCGAATTAAAAGTTATGACCATTGGAATTACTCAAGAGCTTCCATTATTCAATTTTGAGCTTCTCCATATATTATTCGCCTAAATCGGACATCCGAGTGAAAAGTTATGACCATTTGAATTGCTCAAGAGCTTCCGTTGTAAAATTTCGAGCGTCTCGATATATTATGCGCCTGAATCGGACATCCGAGTGATAAGTTATGACCATTTGAATTGCTCAAGAGCTTCCATTGTTCAATTTCAAGCGTCTGGATATATAATGCGCCTCAATCGGACCTCGAGTTAAAAGTTATGACCATTTGTATTGCTCAAGAGCTTCCATTGTTCATTTTCGAGCGTCACGATATATTATGCACCTGAATCGGACCTGCGAGTGACAAATTATGACCTATTGAATTGCTCAAGAGCTTCCATTGTTCAATTTCGAGCGTCTCGATATATTATGCGCCTTAATCGGACCTTCGAGTGAAAAGTTATGACCATTTGTATTGCCAAAGAGCTTCCATTGTAAAATTTCGAGCGTCTAGATATATTATGCACCTTAATAGGACCTCCGAGTTCGAAGTATTGACCATTTGAATTTCTCGAGAGCTTCCGTTGTTCAATTTCGAGCGTCTCGATATATTATGCGCCTGAATCGGGCCTCCGAGTGAAAGGTTATGACCATTTGAATTTCTCGAGAGCTTCCGTTGTTCAATTTTGAGCGTCTTGATATATTATGCGCCTGAATCGGGCCTCCGAGTTAAAACTTAACCCCAATTGTATTTCACGAGAGCTTTCGTTGTTCAATTTCAAGTGTCTCGATATATTATGCGCCTGAATCCGACCTTCGAGTGACAAGTTATGACCATTTGAATTGCTCAAGAGCTTCCATTTTTCAATTTCGAGCGTCACGATATATTATGCAGCTGAATCGGACCTCCGAGTGACAAGTTATGACCATTTGAATTGCTCAAGAGCTTCCATTGTTCAATTTTGAGCGTCTCGATATATTATGCGCCTTAATCGGACCTTCGAGTGAAAAGTTATGACCATTTGTATAGCCAAAGAGCTTCCATTGTAAAATTTTGAGCGTCTAGATATATTATGCACCTTAATAGGACCTCCGAGTTCGAAGTATTGACCATTTGAATTTCTCGATAGCTTCCGTTGTTCAATTTCGAGCGTCTCGATATATTATGCGCCTGAATCGGGCCTCCGAGTGAAAGCTTATGACCATTTGAATTTCTCGAGAGCTTCCGTTGTTCAATTTTGAGCGTCTTGATATATTATGCGCCTGAATCGGGCCTCCGAGTTAAAAGTTAACCCAAATTGTATTTCACGAGAGCTTTCGTTTTTCAATTTCAAGTGTCTCGATATATTATGCGCCTGAATCCGACCTTCGAGTGACAAGTTATGACCATTTGAATTGCTCGAGAGCTTTCGTTGTTCAATTGCGAGCGTCTCGATATATTATGTGCCTGAATCGGACATCCGAGTGACAAGTTATTACCATTTGAATTGCTCAAGAGCTTCCATTGTTCAATTTCGAGCGTCTCGATATATTATGCGACTGAATCGGACCTCCGAGTGAAAAGTTAGGACCATTGGAATTGCTCAAGAGCTTCCATTATTCAATTTCGACATCTCGATATATTATTAGCCTAAATCGGACCTCCGAGTTAAAAGTTATGACCATATGAATTGCTCAAGAGCTTCCATTGTTCAATTTCGTGCGTCTCGATATATTATGCGCCTGAATCGGACATCTGAGTTAAAAGTTATGACTGTTGGAATTCCTCAAGAGCTTCCATTGTTAAATTTCGAGCCTCTAGATATATAATGCGCCTCAATCGGACCTCCGAGTTAAAACTTATAACCTTTTGAATTTCTCGAGACCTTCCGTTGTTAAATTGCGAGCGTCTCGATATATTATGTGCCTGAATCGGACATCCGAGTGATAAGTTATGACCATTTGAATTGCTCAAGAGCTTCCATTGTTCAATTTCGAGCGTCTCAATATATTATGCGCCTGAATCGGACCACTGAGTTAAAAGTTATGACCATTGGAATTGCTCAAGAGCTTCCGTTGTTCAATTTCGAGCGTCTCGATATATTATGCGCCTTAATCGGACCTCCGAGTGAAAAGTTATGACCATTTGTATTGCTAAAGAGCTTCCATTGTTCAATTTCGAGTGTCTCGATATATTATGCGCCTTAATCGGACCTCCGAGTTAGAAGTATTGACCATTTGAATTTCACGAGAGCTTCCGTTGTTCAATTTTGAGCGTCTCGATATATTATGCGCCTGAATCGGACCTCCGTGTGAAAAGTTATGACCATTTGAATTTCTCGAGAGCTTCCGTTGTTCAATTTCGAGCGTCTCGATATATTATGCGCCTGAATCGGACCTCCGAGTGAAAAGTTATGACCATTTGAATTGCTCAAGAGCTTCCATTGTTCAATTTCGAGCGTCTGGATATATAATGCGCCTCAATCAGACCTCGAGTTAAAAGTTATGACCATTTGTATTGCTCAAGAGCTTCCATTGTTCATTTTCGAGCGTCACGATATATTATGCACCTGAATCGGACCTGCGAGTGACAAATTATGACCATTTGAATTGCTCAAGAGCTTCCATTGTTCAATTTCGAGCGTCTCGATATATTATGCGCCTTAATCGAACCTCCGAGTTAAAAGTTATGACCATTTGAATTTCTCGAGAACTTCCGTTGTTCAATTGCGAGCGTCTCGATATATTATGTGCCTGAATCGGACATCCGAGTGATATGTTATGACCATTTGATTGCTCAAGAGCTTCCATTGTTCAATTTCGAGCGTCTCGATATATTATGCGCCTGAATCGGTCCTCCAAGTTAAAAGTTATGACCATTGGAATTGCTCAAGAGCTTCCATTATTCAATTTCGAGCGTCTTGATATATTATGCGCCTAAATCGGACTTCCGAGATAAAAGTTATGACCATATGAATTGCTCAAGAGCTTCCATTGTTCAATTTCGAGCGTCTCGATATATTATGCGCCTGAATCGGACCTCCGAGTTAAAAGTTATGACCATTGGAATTGCTCAAGAGCTTTCATTGTTCAATTTCGAGCATCTCGATATATAATTCGCCTCAATCGGACCTCCGAGTTAAAAGTTATGAGCATTTGAATTTTTCGAGAGCTTCCGTTGTTCAATTGCGAGCGTCTCGATATATTATGTGCCTGAATCGGACATCCGAGTGATAAGTTATGACCATTTGAATTGCTCAAGAGCTTCCATTGTTCAATTTCGAGCGTCACGATATATTATGCGCCTGAATCGGGACTCCGAGTGAAAGGTTATGGCCATTTGAATTTCTCGAGAGCTTCCGTTGTTCAATTTCAAGCGTCTCGATATATTATGCGCCTGAATCCGACCTCCGAGTGACAAGATTTGACCATTTGAATTGCTCAAGAGCTTCCATTGTTCAATTTCGAGTGTCTCGATATATTATGCCCCTGAATCGGACCTCCGAGTTAGAAGTTATGACCATTTGTATTTCTCGGGAGCTTCCATTGTTCTATTTCGAGCGTGTCGATATATTATGTGCCTGAATCGGACATCCGAGCGAAAAGTTATGACCATTTGAATTGCTCTAGAGCTTCCATTGTTCAATTTCGAGCGTCTCGATATATTATGCGCCTGAATCCGACCTCCGAGTGAAAAGTTATGACCATTTGAATTGCTCAAGAGCTTCCATTGTTCAATTTCGAGCGTCACGATATATTATATACCTGAATCGGACCTCCGAGTGAAAAGTTATGACCATTTGAATTGCTCAAGAGCTTCCATTGTTCAATTTCGAACGTCTCGATATATTATGCGTCTGAATTCGACCTCCGAGTGACAATTTATGACCATTTGAATTGCTCAACAGCTTCCATTCTTCAATTTCGAGCGTCTCGATATATTATGCGCCTCAATCGGACCTCCGAGTTAAAAGTTATGTCCATTGGAATTTCTCGAGAGCTTCCATTGTTCAATTTTGAGCTTCTCGATATATTATGCGCCTTAATCGGACCTCCGAGTTAGAAGTTATGACCATTTGAATTGCTCAAGAGCGTCCATTTTTCAATTTCGAGCGTCTCGATATATTATGCGCCTGAATCGGACCTCCGAGTGAAAAGTTATGACCATTTGAATTTCTGAAGAGCTTTCATTGTTCAATTTCGAGCGTCTCGATATATTATGTGTCTGAATCGGACCTCCGAGTGAAAAGTTATGACCATTTGAATTGCTCAAGAGCGTCCATTTTTCAATTTCGAGCGTCTCGATATATTATGCGCCTGAATCGGACCTCCGAGTGAAAAGTTATGACCATTTAATTTCTCGAAAGCATCCGTTGTTCAATTGCGAGCGTCTCGATATATTATGTGCCTGAATCGGACATCCGAGTGATATGTTATGACCATTTGAATTGCTCAAGAGCTTCCATTGTTCAATTTCGAGCGTCTCGATATATTATGCGCCTGAATCGGTCCTCCAAGTTAAAAGTTATGACCATTGGAATTGCTCAAGAGCTTCCATTATTCAATTTCGAGCGTCTTGATATATTATGCGCCTAAATCGGACTTCCGAGATAAAAGTTATGACCATATGAATTGCTTAAGAGCTTCCATTGTTCAATTTCGAGCGTCTCGATATATTATGCGCCTGAATCGGACCTCCGAGTTAAAAGTTATGACCATTGGAATTGCTCAAGAGCTTTCATTGTTCAATTTCGAGCATCTCGATATATAATGCGCCTCAATCGGACCTCCGAGTTAAAAGTTATGAGCATTTGAATTTCTCGAGAGCTTCCGTTGTTCAATTGCGAGCGTCTCGATATATTATGTGCCTGAATCGGACATCCGAGTGATAAGTTATGAAAATTTGAATTGCTCAAGAGCTTCCATTGTTCAATTTCGAGCGTCACGATATATTATGCGCCTGAATCGGGACTCCGAGTGAAAGGTTATGGCCATTTGAATTTCTCGAGAGCTTCCGTTGTTCAATTTCAAGCGTCTCGATATATTATGCGCCTGAATCCGACCTCCGAGTGACAAGTTTTGACCATTTGAATTGCTCAAGAGCTTCCATTGTTCAATTTCGGGTGTCTCGATATATTATGCCCCTGAATCGGACCTCCGAGTTAGAAGTTATGACCATTTGAATTTCTCGGGAGCTTCCATTGTTCAATTTCGAGCGTGTCGATATATTATGTGCCTGAATCGGACATCCGAGCGAAAAGTTATGACCATTTGAATTGCTCTAGAGCTTCCATTGTTCAATTTCGGGCGTCTCGATATATTATATACCTGAATCGGACCTCCGAGTGAAAAGTTATGGCCATTTGAATTGCTCAAGAGCTTCCATTGTTCAATTTCGAACGTCTCGATATATTATGCGTCTGAATTCGACCTCCGAGTGACAATTTATGACCATTTGAATTGCTCAACAGCTTCCATTCTTCACTTTCGAGCGTCTCGATATATTATGCGCCTCAATCGGACCTCCGAGTTAAAAGTTATGTCCATTTGAATTTCTCGAGAGCTTCCGTTGTTCAATTTTGAGCTTCTCGATATATTATGCGCCTTAATCGGATCTCCGAGTTAGAAGTTATGACCATTTGAATTTCTCGAGAGCTTCCGTTTTTTAATTTCGAGCGTCTCGATATATTATGTGCCTGAATCAGACATCCGAGTGAAAAGTTATGACCATTTGAATTTCTGAAGAGCTTTCATTGTTCAATTTCGAGCGTCTCGATATATTATGTGTCTGAATCGGACCTCCGAGTGAAAAGTTATGACCATTTGAATTGCTCAAGAGCGTCCATTTTTTAATTTCGAGTGTCTCGATATATTATACGCCTGAATCGGACCTCCGAGTGAAAAGTTATGACCATTTGAATTTCTCGAGAGCTTCCGTTGTTCAATTTCGACCGTCTCGATATATTATGCGCCTGAATTCGACCAACGAGTGACAATTTATGACCATTTGAATTGCTCAACAGCTTCCATTCTTCAATTTCGAGCGTCTCGATATATTATGCGCCGCAATTGGACCTCCGAGTTAAAAGTTATGTCCATTTGAATTTCTCGAGAGCTTCCGTTGTTCAATTTTGAGCTTCTCGATATATTATGCGCCTTAATCGGACCTCCGAGTTAGAAGTTATGACCATTTGAATTTCTCGAGAGCTTCCGTTTTTGAATTTCAAGCGTCTCGATATATTATGTGCCTGAGTCAGACATCCGAGTGAAAAGTTATGACCATTTGAATTTCGGAAGAGCTTCCATTGTTCAATTTCGAGCGTCTCGATATATCATGTGTCTGAATCGGACCTCCGAGTTAAAAGTTATGACCATTGGAATTGCTCAAGAGCTTCCATTGTTCAATTTCAAGTGTCTCGATATATAATGCGCCTCAATCGGACCTCCGAGTTAAAAGTTATGACCATTTGAATTTCTCGAAAGCTTCTGCTGTTCAATTGCAAGCGTCTCGATATATTATGTGCCTGAATCGTAAATCCGAGTGAAAAGTTATGACCATTTGAATTGCTCAAGAGCGTCCATTTTTCAATTTCGACCGTCTCGATATATTATGCGCCTTAATCGGACCTCCGAGTGAAAAGTTATGACCATTTGAATTTCTCGAGAGCTTCCGTTGTTCAATTTCGAGCGTCTCGATATATTATGCGCCTGAATTCAACCTCCGAGTGACAAGTTATGACCATTTGAATTGCTCAAGAGCTTCCATTCTTCAATTTCGAGCGTCTCGATATATTATGCGCCGCAATTGGACCTCCGAGTTAAAAGTTATGTCCATTTGAATTTCTCGAGAGCTTCCGTTGTTCAATTTTTAGCTTCTCGATATATTATGCGCCTTAATCGGACCTCCGAGTTAGAAGTTATGAGCATTTGAATTTCTCGAGAGCTTTCGTTTTTTAATTTCGAGCGTCTCGATATATTATGTGCCTGAATCAGACATCCGAGTGAAAAGTTATGACCATTTGAATTTCTGAAGAGCTTCCATTGTTCAATTTCGAGCGTCTCGATATATTATGTGTCTGAATCGGACCTCCGAGTTAAAAGTTATGACCATTGGAATTGCTCAAGAGCTTCCATTGTTCAATTTCAAGTGTCTCGATATATAATGCGCCTCAATCGGACCTCCGAGTTAAAAGTTATGACCATTTGAATTTCTCGAAAGCTTCCGTTGTTCAATTGCGAGCGTCTCGATATATTATGTGCCTGAATCGTAATCCGAGTGAAAAGTTATGACCATTTGAATTGCTCAAGAGCGTCCATTTTCAATTTCGAGCGTCTCGATATATTATGCGCCTAAATCGGTCCTCCGAGTGAAAAGTTATGACCATTTGAATTTCTCGAGAGCTTCCGTTGTTCAATTTCGAGCGTCTCGATATATTATGCGCCTGAATTCGACCTCCGAGTGACAAGTTATGACCATTTGAATTGCTCAAGAGCTTCCATTCTTCAATTTCGAGCGTCTCGATATATTATGCGCCGCAATTGGACCTCCGAGTTAAAAGTTATGACCATTTGAATTTCTCGAAAGCTTCCGTTGTTCAATTGCGAGCGTCTCGATATATTATGTGCCTGAATCGTAAATCCGAGTGAAAAGTTATGACCATTTGAATTGCTCAAGAGCGTCCATTTTTCAATTTCGAGCGTCTCGATATATTATGCGCCTAAATCGGACCTCCGAGTGAAAAGTTATGACCATTTGAATTTCTCGAGAGCTTCCGTTGTTCAATTTCGAGCGTCTCGATATATTATGCGCCTGAATTCGACCTCCGAGTGACAAGTTATGACCATTTGAATTGCTCAAGAGCTTCCATTCTTCAATTTCGAGTGTCTCGATATATTATGCGCCGCAATGGGACCTCCGAGTTAAAAGTTATGTCCATTTGAATTTCTTGAGAGCTTCCGTTGTTCAATTTCAAGTGTCTCGATATATTATGCACCTGAATCCGACCTCCGAGTCACAAGTTATTACCATTTGAATTGCTCAAGAGCTTTCATTGTTCAATTTCGAGCGTCTCGATATATTATGCGCCTTAATCGGACCTCCGAGTTAGAAGTTATGACCATTTGAATTTCTCGGGAACTTCCATTGTTCAATTTCGAGCGTCTCGATATATTATGTGCCTGAATCGGAAATCCGAGTGAAAAGTTATGACCATTTGTATTGCTAAAGAGCTTCTGTTGTTCAATTTTGAGAGTCTTGATATATTATGCGCCTCAATCGGTCCTCCGAGTCAAAAGTTATGTCCATTTGAATTTCTCGAGAGCTTCCGTTGTTCAATTTTTAGCTTCTCGATATATTATGCGCCTTAATCGGACCTCCGAGTTAGAAGTTATGAGCATTTGAATTTCTCGAGAGCTTTCGTTTTTTAATTTCGAGCGTCTCGATATATTATGTGCCTGAATCAGACATCCGAGTGAAAAGTTATGACCATTTGAATTTCTGAAGAGCTTCCATTGTTCAATTTCGAGCGTCTCGATATATTATGTGTCTGAATCGGACCTCCGAGTTAAAAGTTATGACCATTGGAATTGCTCAAGAGCTTCCATTGTTCAATTTCAAGTGTCTCGATATATAATGCGCCTCAATCGGACCTCCGAGTTAAAAGTTATGACCATTTGAATTTCTCGAAAGCTTCCGTTGTTCAATTGCGAGCGTCTCGATATATTATGTGCCTGAATCGTAAATCCGAGTGAAAAGTTATGACCATTTGAATTGCTCAAGAGCGTCCATTTTTCAATTTCGAGCGTCTCGATATATTATGCGCCTAAATCGGTCCTCCGAGTGAAAAGTTATGACCATTTGAATTTCTCGAGAGCTTCCGTTGTTCAATTTCGAGCGTCTCGATATATTATGCGCCTGAATTCGACCTCCGAGTGACAAGTTATGACCATTTGAATTGCTCAAGAGCTTCCATTCTTCAATTTCGAGCGTCTCGATATATTATGCGCCGCAATTGGACCTCCGAGTTAAAAGTTATGACCATTTGAATTTCTCGAAAGCTTCCGTTGTTCAATTGCGAGCGTCTCGATATATTATGTGCCTGAATCGTAAATCCGAGTGAAAAGTTATGACCATTTGAATTGCTCAAGAGCGTCCATTTTTCAATTTCGAGCGTCTCGATATATTATGCGCCTAAATCGGACCTCCGAGTGAAAAGTTATGACCATTTGAATTTCTCGAGAGCTTCCGTTGTTCAATTTCGAGCGTCTCGATATATTATGCGCCTGAATTCGACCTCCGAGTGACAAGTTATGACCATTTGAATTGCTCAAGAGCTTCCATTCTTCAATTTCGACCATAGGTTACGACACGTCGGCCCGAGTTAGAAGTTATGAGCATTTGAATTTCTCGAGAGCTTTCGTTTTTTAATTTCGAGCGTCTCGATATATTATGTGCCTGAATCAGACATCCGAGTGAAAAGTTATGACCATTTGAATTTCTGAAGAGCTTCCATTGTTCAATTTCGAGCGTCTCGATATATTATGTGTCTGAATCGGACCTCCGAGTTAAAAGTTATGACCATTGGAATTGCTCAAGAGCTTCCATTGTTCAATTTCAAGTGTCTCGATATATAATGCGCCTCAATCGGACCTCCGAGTTAAAAGTTATGACCATTTGAATTTCTCGAAAGCTTCCGTTGTTCAATTGCGAGCGTCTCGATATATTATGTGCCTGAATCGTAAATCCGAGTGAAAAGTTATGACCATTTGAATTGCTCAAGAGCGTCCATTTTTCAATTTCGAGCGTCTCGATATATTATGCGCCTAAATCGGTCCTCCGAGTGAAAAGTTATGACCATTTGAATTTCTCGAGAGCTTCCGTTGTTCAATTTCGAGCGTCTCGATATATTATGCGCCTGAATTCGACCTCCGAGTGACAAGTTATGACCATTTGAATTGCTCAAGAGCTTCCATTCTTCAATTTCGAGCGTCTCGATATATTATGCGCCGCAATTGGACCTCCGAGTTAAAAGTTATGACCATTTGAATTTCTCGAAAGCTTCCGTTGTTCAATTGCGAGCGTCTCGATATATTATGTGCCTGAATCGTAAATCCGAGTGAAAAGTTATGACCATTTGAATTGCTCAAGAGCGTCCATTTTTCAATTTCGAGCGTCTCGATATATTATGCGCCTAAATCGGACCTCCGAGTGAAAAGTTATGACCATTTGAATTTCTCGAGAGCTTCCGTTGTTCAATTTCGAGCGTCTCGATATATTATGCGCCTGAATTCGACCTCCGAGTGACAAGTTATGACCATTTGAATTGCTCAAGAGCTTCCATTCTTCAATTTCGAGCGTCTCGATATATTATGCGCCGCAATTGGACCTCCGAGTTAAAAGTTATGTCCATTTGAATTTCTTGAGAGCTTCCGTTGTTCAATTTCAAGTGTCTCGATATATTATGCTCCTGAATCCGACCTCCGAGTCACAAGTTATTACCATTTGAATTGCTCAAGAGCTTTCATTGTTCAATTTCGAGCGTCTCGATATATTATGCGCCTTAATCGGACCTCCGAGTTAGAAGTTATGACCATTTGAATTTCTCGGGAACTTCCATTGTTCAATTTCGAGCGTCTCGATATATTATGTGCCTGAATCGGAAATCCGAGTGAAAAGTTATGACCATTTGTATTGCTAAAGAGCTTCTGTTGTTCAATTTTGAGAGTCTTGATATATTATGCGCCTCAATCGGACCTCCGAGTCAAAAGTTATGTCCATTTGAATTTCACGAGAGCTTCCGTTGTTCAATTTTGAGCGCCTCGATATATTATGTGCCTGAATCGGACATCCGAGTGAAAAGTTATGACCATTTGAATTTCTCAAGAGCTTCCATTGTTCAATTTCGAGCGTCTCGATATATTATGTGCCTGAATCGGACATCCGAGTGAAAAGTTATGACCATTTGAATTTCTCAAGAGCTTCCATTGTTCAATTTCGAGCGTCTCGATATATTATGCGCCTTAATCGGACCTCCGAGTTAGAAGTTATGACCATTTGAATTTCTCGAGAGCTTCCATCACTCAATTTCGAGCGTCTCGATATATTATGTGCCTGAATCGGACATCCGAGTGAATAGTTATGACCATTTGAATTTCTCGGGAGCTTCCATTGTTCAATTTCGAGTGTCTCGATATATTATGTGCCTGATTCGGACATCCGAGTGAAAAGTTATGACCATTTGAATTGCTCAAGAGCTTCCATTGTTCAATTTCGAGCGTCTCGATATATTATGCGCCTGAATCCGACCTCCGAGTGAAAAGTTATGACCATTTGAATTGCTCATGAGCTTCCATTGTTCAATTTCGAGCGTCACGATATATTATGCACCTGAATCGGACCTCCGAGTGAAAAGTTATAACCATTTGAATTGCTCAAGAGCTTCCATTCTTCAATTTCGAGCGTCTCGATATATTATGCACCTCAATCGGACCTCCGAGTTAGAAGTTATGACCATTTGAATTGCTCAAAAGCTTCCGATGTTCAATTTCGAGCGTCTCGATATATTATGTGCCTGAATCGGATATCCGAGTGAAAAGTTATTACCATTTGAATTGCTCAAAAGCTTCCATTGTTCAATTTCGAGCGTCTCGATATATTATGCGCCTCAATCGGACCTCCGAGTTAAAAGTTAGTATTGCTAAAGAGCTTCTGATGTTCAATTTGAGAGTCTGATATAATATGCGCCTCAATCGGACCTCCGAGTCAAAAGTTATGTCCATTTGAATTTCACGAGAGCTTCCGTGTTCAATTTTGAGCGCCTCGATATATTATGTGCCTGAATCGGACATCCGAGTGAAAAGTTATGACCATTTGAATTTCTCAAGAGCTTCCATTGTTCAATTTCGAGCGTCTCGATATATTATGTGCCTGAATCGGACATCCGAGTGAAAAGTTATGACCATTTGAATTTCTCAAGAGCTTCCATTGTTCAATTTCGAGCGTCTCGATATATTATGCGCCTTAATCGGACCTCCGAGTTAGAAGTTATGACCATTTGAATTTCTCGAGAGCTTCCATCACTCAATTTCGAGCGTCTCGATATATTATGTGCCTGAATCGGACATCCGAGTGAATAGTTATGACCATTTGAATTTCTCGGGAGCTTCCATTGTTCAATTTCGAGTGTCTCGATATATTATGTGCCTGATTCGGACATCCGAGTGAAAAGTTATGACCATTTGAATTGCTCAAGAGCTTCCATTGTTCAATTTCGAGCGTCTCGATATATTATGCGCCTGAATCCGACCTCCGAGTGAAAAGTTATGACCATTTGAATTGCTCATGAGCTTCCATTGTTCAATTTCGAGCGTCACGATATATTATGCACCTGAATCGGACCTCCGAGTGAAAAGTTATAACCATTTGAATTGCTCAAGAGCTTCCATTCTTCAATTTCGAGCGTCTCGATATATTATGCACCTCAATCGGACCTCCGAGTTAGAAGTTATGACCATTTGAATTGCTCAAAAGCTTCCGATGTTCAATTTCGAGCGTCTCGATATATTATGTGCCTGAATCGGATATCCGAGTGAAAAGTTATTACCATTTGAATTGCTCAAAAGCTTCCATTGTTCAATTTCGAGCGTCTCGATATATTATGCGCCTCAATCGGACCTCCGAGTTAAAAGTTATGACCATTTGAATTGCTCAAGAGCTTCCATTGTTCAATTTCGAGCGTCTCGATATATTATGCGCCTGAATTCGACCTCCGAGTCACAAGTTATGACCATTTGAATTTCTCAAGAGCTTCCATTCTTCAATTTCGAGCGTCTCGATATATTATGCGCCTCAATCGGACCTCCGAGTTAGAAGTTATGACCATTTGAATTGCTCAAAAGCTTCCGATGTTCAATTTCGAGCGTCTCGATATATTATGTGCCTGAATCGGATATCCGAGTGAAAAGTTATTACCATTTGAATTGCTCAAGAGCTTCCATTGTTCAATTTCAAGGGTCTCGATATATTATGCACCTTAATCGGACCTGCGAGTGAAAAGTTATGATCATTTGAATTGCTCAAGAGCTTCCATTAGTCAATTTCGAGCGTCTCGATATATTATGCGCCTTAATCGGACATCCGAGATAAAAGTTATGTCCATTTGAATTTCTCGAGAGCTTCCGTTGTTCAATTTCGAGAGTCTCGTTATATTATGCGCCTGAATTGGAAATCCAGTGAAAAGTTATGACCATTTGAATTGCTCTAGAGCTTCCATTGTTCAATTTCGAGCGTCTCGATATATTATGCGCCTCAATCGGACCTCCGAGTTAAAAGTTATGACCATTTGAATTGCTCAAGAGCTTCCATTGTTCAATTTCGACCGTCTCGATATATTATGCGCCTGAATCCGACCTCCGAGTGAAAAGTTATTACAATTTGAATTCCTCAAGAGCTTCCATTATTCAATTTCGAGCGTGTCGATATATTATGCGCCTCAATCGGACCTCCGAGTTAAAAGTTATGACCATTTGAGATCCTCGAGAGCTTCCGTTGTTCAATTCCGAGCGACTCGATATATATGCGCCTTAATCGGACCTCCGAGTTAGAAGTATTGACCATTTGAATTTCTCGAGAGCTTCCGTTGATCAATTTCAAGTGTCTCAATATATTATGCGCCTGATTCCGACCTCCGAGTCACAAGTTATTACCATTTGAATTGCTCAAGAGCTTCCATTGTTCAATTTCGATTGTCTCGATATATTATGCGCCTCAATCGGACCTCCGAGTTAAAAGTTATGACCATTTGAATTGCTCAAGAGCTTCCATTTTTCAATTTCGACCGTCTCGATATATTATGCGCCTGAATCCGACCTCCGAGTGAAAAGTTATGACAATTTGAATTCCTCAAGAGCTTCCATTATTCAATTTCGAGCGTGTCGATATATTATGCGCCTCAATCGGACCTCCGAGTTAAAAGTTATGACCATTTGAATTCCTCGAGAGCTTCCGTTGTTCAATTTCGACAGTCTCGATATATTATGTGCCTGAATCAGAAATCCGAGTGAAAAGTTATGACCATTTGAATTGCTCAAGAGATTCATTGTTCAATTTCGAGCGTCTTGATATATTATGCGCCTTAATCGGAACTCTGAGTGAAAAGTTATGACCATTTGAATTGCTCAAGAGCTTCCATTGTTCAATTCCGAGCGACTCGATATATATGCGCCTTAATCGGACCTCCGAGTTAGAAGTATTGACCATTTGAATTTCTCGAGAGCTTCCGTTGTTCAATTTTGAGAGTCTCGAAATATTATGCGCCTGAATCGGGCCTCCGAGTTACAAGTTATGACCATTTGAATTGCTCAAGAGCTTCCATTGTTCAATTTCGAGCGTCTCGATATATTATGCGCCTTAATCGGACCTCCGAGTTAGAAGTATTGACCATTTGAATTTCTCGAGAGCTTCCGTTGTTCAATTTTGAGAGTCTCGATATATTATGCGCCTGAATCGGGCCTCCGAGTGAAAGGTTATGGCTATTTGAATTTCTTGAGAGCTTCCGTTGTTCAACTTTGAGCGTCTTGATATATTATGCGCCTGAATCGGGCCTCCGAGTTAAAAGTTAACCCCAATTGTATTTCACGAGAGCTTCCGTTGATCAATTTCAAGTGTCTCGATATATTATGCGCCTGATTCCGACCTCCGAGTCACAAGTTATTACCATTTGAATTGCTCAAGAGCTTCCATTGTTCAATTTCGATTGTCTCGATATATTATGCGCCTTAATCGGACCTCAGAGTTAGAAGTTATGACCATTTGAATTTCTCGGGAGCTTCCATTGTTCAATTTCGAGCGTCTCGATATATTATGTGCCTGAATCGGACATCCGAGTGAAAAGTTATGACCATTTGTATTGCTAAAGAGCTTCCGTTGTACAATTTTGAGCGTTTTGATATATTATGCGCCTGAATCGGACCTCCGAGTTAAAAGTTATGACCAATTTAATTTCACGAGAGGTTCCGTTGTTCAATTTCGAGCGTCTAGATATATTATGCGCCCTAATCAGACCTGCGAGTTAGAATTTATGACCATTTGAATTTCTCGAGAGCTTTCGTTGTTCAATATCGTGCGTCTCGATATATTATGTGCCTGAATCGGACCTCCGAGTTAGAAGTTATGACCATTTGAATTTCTCGAGAGCTTCCATTACTCAATTTCGAGCGTCTCGATATATTATGTGCCTGAATCGGACATCCGAGTGAAACGTTTTGTCCATTTGAATTCTTGGGAGCCTCCATTGTTCAATTTCGAGCGTCTCGATATATTATGCGCCTGATTCGGACATCCGAGTGAAAAGTTATGACCGTTTGAATTGCTCAAGAGCTTCCATTGTTCAATTTCGAGCGTCTCGATATATTATGCGCCTAAATCCGACTTCCGAGTGAAAGTTATGACCATTTGAATTGCTTAAGAGCTTCCATTGTTCAATTTCGAGCGTCACGATATATTATGCCCCTGAATCGGACCTCCGAGTGAAAAGTTATGACCATTTGAATTGCTCAAGAGCTTCCATTGTTCAATTTCGAGCGTCTCGATATATTATGCGCCTGAAACTGACCTCCAAGTGAAAGGTTATGACCATTTGAATTGCTCAAGAGCTTCCATTGTTCAATTTCGAGCGTCTCGATATATTATGCGCCTAAAACCGACATCCATGTGAAAAGTTATGACCATTTGAATTGCTCAAGAGCTTCCATTGTTCAATTTCGAGCGTCTCGATATATTATGCGCCTGAAACCGACCTCCATGTGAAAAGTTATGACCATTTGAATTGCTCAAGAGCTTTCGAGCGTCTCGATATATTACGTGCCTGAAATCGGACCATCCGAGTGAAAAGTTATGACCCATGTGTATTGCTAAAGAGCTTCCGTTGTACAATTTTGAGCGTTTTGATATATACTGCGCAAGAATCGGATCTCCGAGTTAAAAGTTATGACCAATTTAATTTCACGAGAGGTTCCGTTGTTCAATTTCGAGCGTCTAGATATATTATGCGCCCTAATCAGACCTGCGAGTTAGAATTTATGACCATTTGAATTTCTCGAGAGCTTTCGTTGTTCAATATCGTGCGTCTCGATATATTATGTGCCTGAATCGGACCTCCGAGTTAGAAGTTATGACCATTTGAATTTCTCGAGAGCTTCCATTACTCAATTTCGAGCGTCTCGATATATTATGTGCCTGAATCGGACATCCGAGTGAAACGTTTTGTCCATTTGAATTCTTGGGAGCCTCCATTGTTCAATTTCGAGCGTCTCGATATATTATGCGCCTGATTCGGACATCCGAGTGAAAAGTTATGACCGTTTGAATTGCTCAAGAGCTTCCATTGTTCAATTTCGAGCGTCTCGATATATTATGCGCCTAAATCCGACTTCCGAGTGAAAGTTATGACCATTTGAATTGCTTAAGAGCTTCCATTGTTCAATTTCGAGCGTCACGATATATTATGCCCCTGAATCGGACCTCCGAGTGAAAAGTTATGACCATTTGAATTGCTCAAGAGCTTCCATTGTTCAATTTCGAGCGTCTCGATATATTATGCGCCTGAAACTGACCTCCAAGTGAAAGGTTATGACCATTTGAATTGCTCAAGAGCTTCCATTGTTCAATTTCGAGCGTCTCGATATATTATGCGCCTAAAACCGACATCCATGTGAAAAGTTATGACCATTTGAATTGCTCAAGAGCTTCCATTGTTCAATTTCGAGCGTCTCGATATATTATGCGCCTGAAACCGACCTCCATGTGAAAAGTTATGACCATTTGAATTGCTCAAGAGCTTCCATTGTTCAATTTCGAGCGTCTCAATATATTGTGTACCTGAATCGTTTTGTCCATTTGAATTCTTGGGAGCCTCCATTGTTCAATTTTGAGCGTCTCGATATATTATGCACCTGATTCGAACCTCCGAGTGAAAAGTTATGACCATTTTAATTGCTCAAGAGCTTCCATTGTTCAATTTCAAACGTCTCGATATATTATGCGCCTGAAACTGACCTCCAAGTGAAAGGTTATGACCATTTGAATTGCTCAAGAGCTTCCATTGTTCAATTTCGAGCGTCTCGATATATTATGCGCCTAAAACCGACATCCATGTGAAAAGTTATGACCATTTGAATTGCTCAAGAGCTTCCATTGTTCAATTTCGAGCGTCTCAATATATTATGTACCTGAATCAGACCTCCGAGGGAAAAGTAATGACCATTTCAATTGCTCAAGAGCTTCCACTGTTCAATTTCGAGCGTCTCGATATATTATGCGACTGAATCCGACCTTCGAGTGACAAGCTATGACCATTTGAATTGCTCAAGAGCTTCCATTGTTCAATTTCGAGCGTCTCGATATATTGTGCGCCTGAAACCGACCTCCATGTGAAAAGTTATGACCATTTGAATTGCTCAAGAGCTTCCATTGTTCAATTTCGAGCGTCTCAATATATTGTGTACCTGAATCGGACCTCCGAGTGAAAAGTAATGACCATTTGAATTGCTCAAGAGCTTCCACTGTTCAATTCCGAGCGTCTCGATATATTATGCGGCTGAATCCGACCTCCGAGTGAAAAGTTATGACCATTTGAATTGCTCAAGAGCATCCACTGTTCAATTTCTAGCGTCTCGATATATTATGCACCTGAATCCGACCTCCGACTGACAAGTTATGACCATTTGAATTGCTCAAGTGCTTTCATTGTTCAATTCCGTGCGTCTCGATATATTATGCGCCTGAATTAGACCTCCGAGTGAAAAGTTATGACAATTTGAATTGCTCAAGAGCTTCCATTGTTCAATTTCGAGCGTCTCAATATATTATGTACCTGAATCGGACCTCCGAGTGAAAAGTAATGACCATTTGAATTGCTCAAGAGCTTCCACTGTTCAATTTCGAGCGTCTCGATATATTATGCGCCTGAATCCGACCTCCGAGTGACAAGTTATGACCATTTGAATTGCTCAAGAGCTTCCATTGTTCAATTTCGAGCGTCTAGATATATTATGCGCCTAAACCGACCTCCATGTGAAAAGTTATGACCATTTGAATTGCTCAAGAGCTTCCATTGTTCAATTTCGAGCGTCTCAATATATTATGTACCTGAATCGGACCTCCGAGTGAAAAGTAATGACCATTTGTATTGCTAAAGAGCTTCCATTGTACAATTTTGAGCGTCTTGATATATTATGCGCCTGAATCGGACCTCCGAGTTAAAAGTTATGACCAATTTAATTTCACGAGAGGTTCCGTTGTTCAATTTCGAGCGTCTAGATATATTATGCGCCCTAATCAGACCTGCGAGTTAGAATTTATGACCATTTGAATTTCTCGAGAGCTTTCGTTGTTCAATATCGAGCGTCTCGATATATTATGTGCCTGAATCGGACCTCCGAGTTAGAAGATATGACCATTTGAATTTCTCGAGAGCTTCCATTACTCAATTTCGAGCGTCTCGATATATTATGTGCCTGAATCGGACATCCGAGTGAAACGTTTTGTCCATTTGAATTCTTGGGTGCCTCCATTGTTCAATTTCGAGCGTCTCGATATATTATGCGCCTGATTCGGACATCCGAGTGAAAAGTTATGACCATTTGAATTGCTCAAGAGCTTCCATTGTTCAATTTCGAGCGTCTCGATATATTATGCGCCTAAATCCGACCTCCGAGTGAAAGTTATGACCATTTGAATTGCTTAAAAGCTTCCATTGTTCAATTTCGAGCGTCACGATATATTATGCCCCTGAATCGGACCTCCGAGTGAGAAGTTATGACCATTTGAATTGCTCAAGAGCTTCCATTGTTCAATTTCGAGCGTCTCGATATATTATGCGCCTGAAACTGACCTCCAAGTGAAAGGTTATGACCATTTGAATTGCTCAAGAGCTTCCATTGTTCAATTTCGAGCGTCTCGATATATTATGCGCCTGAAACTGACCTCCAAGTGAAAGGTTATGACCATTTGAATTGCTCAAGAGCTTCCATTGTTCAATTTCGAGCGTCTCGATATATTATGCGCCTGAAACTGACCTCCAAGTGAAAGGTTATGAGCATTTGAATTGCTCAAGAGCTTCCATTGTTCAATTTCGAGCGTCTCGATATATTATGCGCCTGAAACCGACCTCCATGTGAAAAGTTATGACCATTTGATTTGCTCAAGAGCTTCCATTGTTCAATTTCGAGCGTCTCAATATATTGTGTACCTGAATCGTTTTGTCCATTTGAATTCTTGGGAGCCTCCATTGTTCAATTTCGAGCGTCTCGATATATTATGCACCTGAATCGAACCTCCGAGTGAAAAGTTATGACCATTTGAATTGCTCAAGAGCTTCCATTATTCAATTTCGAGCGTCTCGATATATTATGCGCCTCAATCGGACCTCCGAGTTAAAAGTTATGACCATTTGAATTTCTCAAGAGCTTCCG
>NW_024464705.1:37636-40214 GCF_000004515.6 Glycine max
GCGCTGGCACGTGCTTCGAGGTACAAGTTGTACCAATTGACTGCAGAGATGCTTCCGTTGTTAAAGTCCGAGGGCCACGAGTATTTCTGGGCTCGCAACTGTCGTCAAGATGTATCGTTTGACCATATGATTGCTCAGCGCTTCCAGAGTCCAATATCTAGTGCATGGAGATATATGGGGCTGAACAGGCCTCTGACAGACAGGTCGTGGCCAATTGACTGGCACAGAAGCTTGCTATGTCCCATTATAAGGGTCAGGTATATTCTGCGCGGGAACCGGCCCTCCAGATGTAAAGTATTGCCCATGTGACTTGATCTAGATCTTCCATTGTTCAATTTCGAGCGTCTCGATATATTATGTGCCTGAATCAGACCTCCGAGGGAAAAGTAATGACCATTTGAATTGCTCCAGAGCTTCCATTGTTCAATTTCGAGCGTCTCGATATATTATGCGCCGGAATCCGACCTCCGAGTGACAAGTTATGACCATTTGATTGGCTCAAGAGCTTCCATTGTTCAATTTCGAGCGTCTCGATATATTATGCGCCTGAAACCGACCTCCATGTAAAAAGTTATGACCATTTGAATTGCTCAAGAGCTTCCATTGTTCAATTTCGAGCGTCTCAATATATTATGTCCCTGAATCGGACCTCCGAGTGAAAAGTAATGACCATTTGAATGCTCAAGAGCTTCCACTGTTCAATTTCGAGCGTCTCAATATATTATGCGCCGAATCCGACCTCCGAGTGACAAGTTATGACCATTTGAATTGCTCAAGAGCTTTCATTGTTCACCCCTCGACCGTCTCGATATATTATGCCCCCCGAATTAGACCTCCGAGTGAAAAGTTATGACAATTTGAATTGCTCAAGAGCTTCCATTGTTCAATTTCGAGCGTCTCAATATATTATGTACCTGAATCGGACCTCCGAGTGAAAAGTAATGACCATTTGAATTGCTCAAGAGCTTCCACAGTTCAATTTCGAGCGTCTCGATATATTATGCGCTTGAATCCAACCTCCGAGTGAAAAGTTATGACCATTTGAATTTCTCGAGAGCTTCCGTTGTTCAATTTCGAGCGTCTCGATATATTATGCGCCTGAATCCGACCTCCGAGTGACAAGTTATGACCATTTGAATTGCTCAAGAGCTTCCATTGTTCAATTTCGAGCGTCTAGATATATTATGCGCATAAACCGACCTCCATGTGAAAAGTTATGACCATTTGAATTGCTCAAGAGCTTCCATTGTTCAATTTCGAGCGTCTCAATATATTATGTACCTGAATCGGACCTCCGAGTGAAAAGTAATGACCATTTGTATTGCTAAAGAGCTTCCGTTGTACAATTTTGAGCGTCTTGATATATTATGCGCCTGAATCGGACCTCCGAGTTAAAAGTTATGACCAATTTAATTTCACGAGAGGTTCCGTTGTTCAATTTCGAGCGTCTAGATATATTATGCGCCATAATCCGACCTGCGAGTTAGAATTTATGACCATTTGAATTTCTCGAGAGCTTCCGTTGTTCAATTTCGAGCGTCTCGATATATTATGTGCCTGAATCGGACCTCCGAGTTGGAAGGTATGACCATTTGAATTTCTCGAGAGCTTCTATTACTCAATTTCGAGCATCTCGATATATTATGTGCTGAAATCGGACATCCGAGTGAAACGTTTTGACCATTTGAATTTTCTCGGGAGCTTCCATTGTTCAATTTCTAGCGTCTCGATTTGTTATGCGCCTGATTCGGACATCCGAGTGAAAAGTTATGACCATTTGAATTGCTCAAGAGCTTCCATTGTTCAATTTGGAGCGTCTCGATATATTATGCGCAGAAATCCGACCTCCGAGTGAAAGTTATGACCATTTGAATTTCTCAAGAGCTTTCGTTGTTCAATTTCGGGCGTCTGGATATATTGTGTGCCTGAATCGGAAATCCAAGTGAAAAGTTATGACCATTTGAATTGCTCAAGATCTTCCATTGTTCAATTTCGAGCATCTCGATATATTATGCGCCTCAATCGGATCTCCGAGTTAAAAGTTATGACCATTTGAATTGCTCAAGAGCTTCAATTGTTCAATTTCGAGCGTCTCGATATATAATGCGCCTCAATCGGACCTCCGAAATAAAAGTTATGACCATTGGAATTGCTCAAGAGCTTCAATTGTTCAATTTCGAGCGTCTCGATATATAATGCGCCTCAATCGAACCTCCGAGTTAAAAGTTATGACCATTTGAATTTCTCGAGAGCTTTCGTTGTTCAATTTCGAGCGTCTCGATATATTATGTGCCTGAATCGGAAATCCAAGTGAAAAGTTATGACCATTTGAATTGCTCAAGATCTTCCATTGTTCAATTTCGAGCATCTCGATATATTATGCGCCTCAATCGGACCTCCGAGTTAAAAGTTATGACCATTTGAATTTCTCGAGAGCTTTCGTTGTTCAATTTCGGGCGTCTGGATATATTGTGTGCCTGAATCGGAAATCCAAGTGAAAAGTTATGACCATTTGAATTGCTCAAGAGCTTCCATTGTTCAATTTCGAGCATCTCGATATATTATGCGCCTCAATCGG
>NW_024464705.1:41417-42196 GCF_000004515.6 Glycine max
TGTACCTGATCGGACCTCCGAGTGAAAGTAATGACCATTTGTATTGCTAAAGAGCTTCCGTTGTACAATTTTGAGCGTCTTGATATATTATGCGCCTGAATCGGACCTCCGAGTTAAAAGTTATGACCAATTTAATTTCACGAGAGGTTCCGTTGTTCAATTTCGAGCGTCTAGATATATTATGCGCCATAATCCGACCTGCGAGTTAGAATTTATGACCATTTGAATTTCTCGAGAGCTTCCGTTGTTCAATTTCGAGCGTCTCGATATATTATGTGCCTGAATCGGACCTCCGAGTTGGAAGGTATGACCATTTGAATTTCTCGAGAGCTTCCATTACTCAATTTCGAGCATCTCGATATATTATGTGCTGTAATCGGACATCCGAGTGAAACGTTTTGACCATTTGAATTTCTCGGGAGCTTCCATTGTTCAATTTCGAGCGTCTCGATATATTATGCGCCTGATTCGGACATCCGAGTGAAAAGTTATGACCATTTGAATTGCTCAAGAGCTTCCATTGTTCAATTTCGAGCGTCTCAATATATTATGTACCTGAATCGGGCCTCCGAGTGAAAAGTAATGACCATTTGAATTGCTCAAGAGCTTCCACTGTTCAATTTCGAGCGTCTCGATATATTATGCGCCGAATCCGACCTATGAGTGACAAGTTATGACCATTTGAATTGCTCGAGAGCTTCCATTGTTCAATTTCGAGCGTCTCGATATATTATGCACCTGAATCGAACCTCGAGTGAACGTTATGACCATTTGAATTG
>NW_024464705.1:42296-47125 GCF_000004515.6 Glycine max
TGTGAAAAGTTATGACCATTTGAATTGCTCAAGAGCTTCCATTGTTCAATTTCAAGCGTCTCAATATATTATGTACCTGAATCGGACCTCCGAGTGAAAAGTAATGACCATTTGTATTGCTAAAGAGCTTCCATTGTACAATTTTGAGCGTCTTGATATATTATGCGCCTGAATCGGACCTCCGAGTTAAAAGTTATGACCAGTTTTATTTCACGAGAGGTTCCGTTGTTCAATTTCGAGCGTCTAGATATATTATGCGCCCTAATCAATCCTGCGAGTTAGAATTTATGACCATTTGAATTTCTCGAGAGCTTTCGTTGTTCAATATCGAGCGTCTCGATATATTATGTGCCTGAATCGGACCTCCGAGTTAGAAGTTATGACCATTTGAATTTCTCGAGAGCTTCCATTACTCAATTTCGAGCGTCTCGATATATTATGTGCCTGAATCGGACATCCGAGTGAAACGTTTTGTCCATTTGAATTCTTGGGAGCCTCCATTGTTCAATTTCGAGCGTCTCGATATATTATGCGCCTAATTCGGACATCCGAGTGAAAAGTTATGACCATTTGAATTGCTCAAGAACTTCCATTGTTCAATTTCGAGCGTCTCGATATATTATGCGCCTAAATCCGACCTTCGAGTGAAAGTTATGACCATTTGAATTGCTTAAGAGCTTCCATTGTTCAATTTCGAGCGTCACGATATATTATGCCCCTGAATCGGACATCCGAGTGAAAAGTTATGACCATTTGAATTGCTCAAGAGCTTCCATTGTTCAATTTCGAGCGTCTCGATATATTATGCGCCTGAAACTGACCTCCAAGTGAAAGGTTATGACCATTTGAATTGCTCAAGAGCTTCCATTGTTCAATTTCGAGCGTCTCGATATATTATGCGCCTGAAACTGACCTCCAAGTGAAAGGTTATGACCATTTGAATTGCTCAAGAGCTTCCATTGTTCAATTTCGAGCGTCTCGATATATTATGCGCCTAAAACCGACATCCATGTGAAAAGTTATGACCATTTGAATTGCTCAAGAGCTTCCATTGTTCAATTTCGAGCGTCTCGATATATTATGCGCCTGAAACCGACCTCCATGTGAAAAGTTATGACCATTTGATTTGCTCAAGAGCTTCCATTGTTCAATTTCGAGCGTCTCAATATATTGTGTACCTGAATCGTTTTGTCCATTTGAATTCTTGGGAGCCTCCATTGTTCAATTTCGAGCGTCTCGATATATTATGCACCTGAATCGAACCTCCGAGTGAAAAGTTATGACCATTTGAATTGCTCAAGAGCTTCCATTATTCAATTTCGAGCGTCTCGATATATTATGCGCCTCAATCGGACCTCCGAGTTAAAAGTTATGACCATTTGAATTTCTCAAGAGCTTCCGTTTTTCAATTTCGAGCGTCTCGATATATTATGTGCCAGAATCGAAAATCCGAGTGAAAAGTTATGACCATTTGAATTGCTCAAGAGCTTCCATTGTTCAATTTCGAGTGTCTCGATATATTATGCTCCTTAATCGGACCTCCGAGTGAAAAGTTATGACCATTTGAATGGCTCAAGAGCTCCCATTGTTCAATTTCGGGCATCTCATTTATTATGCGCCTCAATCGGACCTCCAAAGTAAAAGTTATGACCATTTGAATTTCTCGAGAGCTTCCGTTGTTCAATTTCGAGCGTCTCGATATATTATGCGCCTCAATCGGACCTCCCAGTTAAAAGTTATGACCATTTGAATTTCTCGAGAGCTTCCATTGTCAATTTCGAGCGTCTCGATATATTATGTGCCTGAATCAGACCTCCGAGTGAAAAGTTATGACACTTTGAATTGCTCGAGAGCTTCCATTGTTCAATTTCGAGCGTCTCGATATATTATGCACCTGAATCGAACCTCCGAGTGAAAAAGTTATGACCATTTGAATTGCTCAAGAGCTTCCATTGTTCCACCCGAGCGTCTCGATATATTATGCGCCTGAATCCGACCTCCGAGTGAAAAGTAATGACCATTTGAATTGCTCAAGAGCTTCCACTGTTCAATTTCGAGCATCTCGATATATTATGCGCCTGAATTAGACCTCCGAGTGAAAAGTTATGACAATTTGAATTGCTCAAGAGCTTAAATTGTTCAATTTCGAGCGTCTCAATATATTATGTACCTGAATCGGACCTCCGAGTGAAAAGTAATGACCATTTGAATTGCTCAAGAGCTTCCACTGTTCAATTTCGAGCGTCTCGATATATTATGCGCCTGAATCCCACCTCCGAGTGACAAGTTATGACCATTTGAATTGCTCAAGAGCTTCCATTGTTCAATTTCGAGCGTCTAGATATATTATGCGCATAAACCAACCTCCATGTGAAAAGTTATGACCATTTGAATTGCTCAAGAGCTTCCATTGTTCAATTTCGAGCGTCTCGATATATTATGCGCCTAAATCCGACCTCCGAGTGAAAGTTATGACCATTTGAATTGCTTAAAAGCTTCCATTGTTCAATTTCGAGCGTCACGATATATTATGCCCCTGAATCGGACCTCCGAGTGAAAAGTTATGACCATTTGAATTGCTCAAGAGCTTCCATTGTTCAATTTCGAGCGTCTCGATATATTATGCGCCATAATCCGACCTGCGAGTTAGAATTTATGACCATTTGAATTTCTCGAGAGCTTCCGTTGTTCAATTTCGAGCGTCTCGATATATTATGTGCCTGAATCGGACCTCCGAGTTGGAAGGTATGACCATTTGAATTTCTCGAGAGCTTCCATTACTCAATTTCGAGCATCTCGATATATTATGTGCTCTAATCGGACATCCGAGTGAAACGTTTTGACCATTTGAATTTCTCGGGAGCTTCCATTGTTCAATTTCGAGCGTCTCGATATATTATGCGCCTGATTCGGACATCCGAGTGAAAAGTTATGAGCATTTGAATTGCTCAAGAGCTTCCATTGTTCAATTTCGAGCGTCTCAATATATTATGTACCTGAATCGGGCCTCCGAGTGAAAAGTAATGACCATTTGAATTGCTCAAGAGCTTCCACTGTTCAATTTCGAGCGTCTCGATATATTATGCGCCGAATCCGACCTATGAGTGACAAGTTATGACCATTTGAATTGCTCGAGAGCTTCCATTGTTCAATTTCGAGCGTCTCGATATATTATGCACCTGAATCGAACCTCCGAGTGAAACGTTATGACCATTTGAATTGCTCAAGAGCTTTCATTGTTCAATTTCGAGCGTCTCGATATATTATGCGCCTGAAACTGACCTCCAAGTGAAAAGTTATGACCATTTGAATTGCTCAAGAGCTTCCATTGTTCAATTTCGAGCGTCTCGATATATTATGCGCCTGAAACCGACATCCATGTGAAAAGTTATGACCATTTGAATTGCTCAAGAGCTTCCATTGTTCAATTTCGAGCATCTCAATATATTATGTACCTGAATCAGACTCCGAGGGAAAAGTAATGACCATTTCAATTGCTCAAGAGCTTCCACTGTTCAATTTCGAGCGTCTCGATATATTATGCGACTGAATCCGACCTCCGAGTGACAAGTTATGACCATTTGAATTGCTCAAGAGCTTCCATGTTCAATTCCGAGCGTCTCGATATATTATGCGCCTGAATCCGACCTCCGAGTTGAAAGTAATGACCATTTGAATTGCTCAGAGCTTCCACTGTTCAATTTCGAGCATCTCGATATATTATGCGCCTGAATTAGACCTCCGAGTGAAAAGTTTATGACAATTTGAATTGCTCAAGAGCTTAAATTGTTCAATTTCGAGCGTCTCAATATATTATGTACCTGAATCGGACCTCCGAGTGAAAAGTAATGACCATTTGAATTGCTCAAGAGCTTCCACTGTTCAATTTCGAGCGTCTCGATATATTATGCGCCTGAATCCACCTCCGAGTGACAAGTTATGACCATTTGAATTGCTCAAGAGCTTCCATTGTTCAATTTCGAGCGTCTAGATATATTATGCGCATAAACCAACCTCCATGTGAAAAGTTATGACCATTTGAATTGCTCAAGAGCTTCCATTGTTCAATTTCGAGCGTCTCGATATATTATGCGCCTAAATCCGACCTCCGAGTGAAAGTTATGACCATTTGAATTGCTTAAAAGCTTCCATTGTTCAATTTCGAGCGTCACGATATATTATGCCCCTGAATCGGACCTCCGAGTGAAAAGTTATGACCATTTGAATTTGCTCAAGAGCTTCCATTGTTCAATTTCGAGCGTCTCGATATATTATGCGCCATAATCCGACCTGCGAGTTAGAATTTATGACCATTTGAATTTCTCGAGAGCTTCCGTTGTTCAATTTCGAGCGTCTCGATATATTATGTGCCTGAATCGGACCTCCGAGTTGGAAGGTATGACCATTTGAATTTCTCGAGAGCTTCCATTACTCAATTTCGAGCATCTCGATATATTATGTGCTCTAATCGGACATCCGAGTGAAACGTTTTGACCATTTGAATTTCTCGGGAGCTTCCATTGTTCAATTTCGAGCGTCTCGATATATTATGCGCCTGATTCGGACATCCGAGTGAAAAGTTATGACCATTTGAATTGCTCAAGAGCTTCCATTGTTCAATTTCGAGCGTCTCAATATATTATGTACCTGAATCGGGCCTCCGAGTGAAAAGTAATGACCATTTGAATTGCTCAAGAGCTTCCACTGTTCAATTTCGAGAGTCTCGATATATTATGCGCCGAATCCGACCTATGAGTGACAAGTTATGACCATTTGAATTGCTCGAGAGCTTCCATTGTTCAATTTCGAGCGTCTCGATATATTATGCA
>NW_024464705.1:76399-79663 GCF_000004515.6 Glycine max
GTTATGACCATATCAATTGCTCTAGAGCTTCCATTGTTCAATTTCGAGCGTCTCGATATATTATGCGCCTCAATCGGACCTTTGAGTTAAAAGTTATGACCATTTCAATTGCTCAAGAGCTTCCATTGTTCAATTTCGAGCGTCTCGATATATTATGCGCCTGAATCCGACCTCCGAGTGACAAGTTATGATCATTTGAATTGCTCAAGAGCTTCCATTGTTCAATTTCGAGCGTCTCGATATATTATGCGCCTGAATCCGACTTCCGAGTGACAAGTTATGACCATTTGAATTGCTCAAGAGCTTCCATTGTTCAATTTCGAGCGTCTCAATATATTATGTACCTGAATCGGACCTCCGAGTGAAAAGTAATGACCATTTGAATTGCTCAAGAGCTTCAACTGTTCAATTTCGAGCGTCTCAATATATTATGCGCCGAATCCGACCTCCGAGTGACAAGTTATGACCATTTGAATTGCTCAAGAGCTTCCATTGGTAAATTTCGAGCGTCTCAATATATTATGCGCCGAATCCGACCTCCGAGTGAAAAGTAATGACCATTTGAATTGCTCAAGAGCTTCCACTGTTCAATTTCGAGCGTCTCGATATATTATGCGCCTGAATCCGACCTCTGACTGACAAGTTTTGACCATTTGAATTGCTCAAGAGCTTTCATTGTTCAATTTCGAGCGTCTCGATATATTATGCGCCTGAATCAGACCTCCGAGTGAAAAGTTATGACAATTTGAATTGCTCAAGAGCTTCCATTGTTCAATTTCGAGTGTCTCAATATATTATGTACCTGAATCGGACCTCCAGTGAAAAGTAATGACTATTTGAATTGCTCAAGAGCTTCCACTGTTCAATTTCGAGCGTCTCGATATATTATGCGCCTGAATCCGACCTCCGAGTGACAAGTTATGACCATTTGAATTGCTCAAGAGCTTCCATTGTTCAATTTCGAGCGTCTCGATATATTATGCGCCTGAACCGACCTCCATGTGAAAAGTTATGACCATTTGAATTGCTCAAGAGCTTCCATTGTTCAATTTCGAGCGTCTCAATATATTATGTACCTGAATCGGACCTCCGAGAGAAAAGTAATGACCATTTGAATTGCTCAAGAGCTTCCACTGATTCAATTCCGAGCGTCTCGATATATTATGCGCCTGAATCCGACCTCCGAGTGACAAGTTATGACCATTTGAATTGCTCAAGAGCTTCCATTGTTCAATTTCGAGCGTCTTGATATATTATGTGCCTGAATCAGACCTCCGAGTGAAAAGTTATGACAATTTGAATTTCTCTAGAGCTTCCATTGTTCAATTTCGAGCGTCTCGATATATTATGCACCTGAATCGAACCTCCGAGTGAAAAGTAATGACCATTGAATTGCTCAAGAGCTTCCACTATTCAATTTCGAGCGTCTCGATATATTATGCGCCTGAATCGAACCTCCGAGTGAAAAGTTATGACCATATCAATTGCTCTAGAGCTTCCATTGTTCAATTTCGAGCGTCTCGATATATTATGGCCTCAATCGGACCTTTGAGTTAAAAGTTATGACCATTTCAATTGCTCAAGAGCTTCCATTGTTCAATTTCGAGCGTCTCGATATATTATGCGCCTGAATCGACCTCCGAGTGACAAGTTATGACCATTTGAATTGCTCAAGAGCTTCCATTGTTCAATTTCGAGCGTCTCGATATATTATGCGCCTGAACCGACCTCCATGTAAAAAGTTATGACCATTTGAATTGCTCAAGAGCTTCCATTGTTCAATTTCGAGCGTCTCAATATATTATGTACCTGAATCGGACCTCCGAGTGAAAAGTAATGACCATTTGAATTGCTCAAGAGCTTCCATTGTTCAATTTCCGAGGCGTCTCAATATATTATGCGCCGAATCCGACCTCCGAGTGACAAGTTATGACCATTTGAATTGCTCAAGAGCTTCCATTGTTCAATTTTCGAGCGTCTCGATATATTATGTGCCTGAATCGAACCTCCGAGTGAAACGTTATGACAATTTGAATTGCTCAAGAGCTTCCATTGTTCAATTTCGAGCGTCTCGATATATTATGCACTGAATCGAACCTCCGAGTGAAAAGTTATGACCATTTGAATTGCTCAAGAGCTTCCATTGTTCAATTTCGAGCGTCTCATTATATTATGCGCCGAATCCGACCTCCGAGTGACAAGTTATGACAATTTGAATTGCTCAAGAGCTTCCATTGTTCAATTTCGAGCGTCTTGATATATTATGCGCCTGAATCCGACCTCCGAGTGACAAGTTATGACCATTTGAATTGCTCAAGAGCTTCCATTGTTCAATTTCGAGCGTCTTGATATATTATGTGCCTGAATCAGACCTCCGAGTGAAAAGTTATGACAATTTGAATTGCTCAAGAGCTTCCATTGTTCAATTTCGAGTGTCTCAATATATTATGTACCTAGAATCGGTACCTCCGAGCTGAACATAGTAATGACTATTTGAATTGCTCAAGAGCTTCCACTGTTCAATTTCGAGCGTCTCGATATATTATGCGCCTGAGATCCGACCATCCGAGTGAAAGTTATGACCATTTGAATTGCTCAAGAGCTTCCATTGTTCAATTTCGAGCGTCTCGATATATTATGCGCCTGAAACCGACCTCCATGTGAAAAGTTATGACCATTTGAATTGCTCAAGAGCTTCCATTGTTCAATTTCGAGCGTCTCAATATATTATGTACCTGAATCGGACCTCCGAGAGAAAAGTAATGACCATTTGAATTGCTCAAGAGCTTCCACTATTCAATTCCGAGCGTCTCGATATATTATGCGCCTGAATCCGACCTCCGAGTGACAAGTTATGACCATTTGAATTGCTCAAGAGCTTCCATTGTTCAATTTCGAGCGTCTTGATATATTATGTGCCTGAATCAGACCTCCGAGTGAAAAGTTATGACAATTTGAATTGTTCTAGAGCTTCCATTGTTCAATTTCGAGTGTCTCGATATATTATGCACCTGAATCGAACCTCCGAGTGAAAAGTAATGACCATTTGAATTGCTCAAGAGCTTCCACTATTCAATTTCGAGCGTCTCGATATATTATGCGCCTGAATCGAACCTCCGAGTGAAAAGTTATGACCATATCAATTGCTCTAGAGCTTCCATTGTTCAATTTCGAGCGTCTCGATATATTATGCGCCTCAATCGGACCTTTGAGTTAAAAGTTATGACCATTTCAATTGCTCAAGAGCTTCCATTGTTCAATTTC
>NW_024464705.1:101871-104860 GCF_000004515.6 Glycine max
ATATATTATGTGCCTAAATCGGACCTCCGAGTTAAAAGTTATGACCATTTGAATTTTTCGAGAGTTTCCGTTGTTCAATTTCGAGCGTCTCGATATATTATGTGCCTGAATCAGACATCCGAGTGAAAAGTTATGACCATTTGAATTGCTCAAGAGCTTCCATTGTTCAATTTCAAGCGTCTGGATATATTTTGTGCCTAAATCGGACCTCCGAGTTAAAAGTTATGACGATTTGAATTTTTCGAGAGTTTCCGTTGTTCAATTTCGAGCGTCTCGATATATTATGTGCCTGAATCAGACATCCGAGTGAAAAGTTATGACCATTTGAATTGCTCAAGAGCTTCCATTGTTCAATTTCGAGTGTCTCGATATATTATGCGCCTTAATCGGACCTCCGAGTGAAAAGTTATGACCATTTGAATGGCTCAAGAGCTTCCATTGTTTAATTTCGAGCGTCACGATATATTATGCACCTGAATCGGACCTCCGAGTGAAAAGTTATGACCATTTGAATTGCTCAAGAGCATCCATTGTTCAATTTCGAGCGTCTCGATATATAATGCGCCTGAATTCGACCTCCGAGTGACAAGTTCTGACCATTTGAATTGCTCAAGAGCTTCCATTGTTCAATTTCGAGCGTCTCGATATGCTATGCGCCTCAATCGGACCTCCGAGTTAAAAGGTATGACCATTGAATGGCTCAGGAGCTTCCATTTTCAATTTCGAGCGTCACGATATATTATGCACCTGAATCGGACCTCCGAGTGAAAAGTTATGACCATTTGAATTGCTCAAGAGCTTCCATTGTTAAATTTCAAGCGTCTTATATATTATGCGCCTGAATTCGACCTCCGATGACAAGTTATGACCATTTGAATTGCTCAAAGCTTCATTGTTTAATTTCGAGGTTTCGATATGTTATCCGCCTCAATCGGACCTCCGAGTTAAAAGTTATGACCATTTGAATTGCTCAGAGCTTCCATTGTTCAATTTCAAGCGTCTCGATATATTTGTGCCTGAATCGGACCTCCGAGTTAAAAGTTATGACCATTTGAATTTTCGAGAGCTTCCGTTGTTCAATTTTGAGCGTCTCGATATATTATGGCCTGAATCGGAAATCCGAGTTAAAAGTTATGACCATTTGAATTGCTCAAGAGCTTCCATTGTTCAATTTCGATGCGTCTCGATATATTATGCGCCTGCAATCGGACCATCCGAGTGAAAAGTTATGACCATTTGAATGGCTCAAGAGCTTCCATTGTTCAATTTCGAGTGTCACGATATATTATGCGCCTTAATCGGGACCTCCGAGTGAAAAGTTATGACCATTTGAAAGGCTCAAGAGCTTCCATTGTTCAATTTCGAGCGTCACGATATATTATGCGCCTGAATCAGACCTCCGAGTTAAAAGTTATGACCATTTGAATTTTTCGAGAGTTTCCGTTGTTCAATTTCGAGCGTCTCGATATATTATGTGCCTGAATCAGACATCCGAGTGAAAAGTTATGACCATTTGAATTGCTCAAGAGCTTCCATTGTTCAATTTCAAGCGTCTGGATATATTTTGTGCCTAAATCGGACCTCCGAGTTAAAAGTTATGACGATTTGAATTTTTCGAGAGTTTCCGTTGTTCAATTTCGAGCGTCTCGATATATTATGTGCCTGAATCAGTGACCATTTGAATTGCTCAAGAGCTTCCATTGTTCAATTTCGAGTGTCTCGATATATTTTGTGCCTGAATCGGACCTCCGAGTTAAAAGTTATGACCATTTGAATTTTTTGAGAGTTTCCGTTGTTCAATTTCGAGCGTCTCGATATATTATGTGCCTGAATCAGACATCCGAGTGAAAAGTTATGACCATTTGAATTGCTCAAGAGATTGTTCAATTTCGAGTGTCTCGATATATTATGCGCCTTAATCGGACCTCCGAGTGAAAAGTTATGACCATTTGAATGGCTCAAGAGCTTCCATTGTTTAATTTCGAGCGTCACGATATATTATGCACCTGAATCGGACCTCCGAGTGAAAAGTTATGACCATTTGAATTGCTCAAGAGCATCCATTGTTCAATTTCGAGCGTCTCGATATATAATGCGCCTGAATTCGACCTCTGAGTGACAAGTTCTGACCAATTTGAATTGCTCAAGAGCTTCCATTGTTCAATTTCGAGCGTCTCGATATGCTATGCGCCTCAATCGGACCTCCGAGTTAAAAGTTATGACCATTTGAATTGCTCAAGAGCTTCCATTGTTCAATTTCAAGCGTCTCCATATATTTTGTGCCTGAATCGGACCTCCGAGTTAAAAGTTATGACCATTTGAATTATTCGAGAGCTTCCATTGTTCAATTTCGAGCGTCTCGATATGCTATGTGCCTGAATCGGAAATCCGAGTTAAAAGTTATGACCATTTGAATTGCTCAAGAGCTTCCATTGTTCAATTTTGAGTGTCTCGATATATTATGCGCCTAAATCGGACCTCCGAGTGAAAAGTTATGACCATTTGAAAGGCTCAAGAGATTCCATTGTTCAATTTCGAGCGTCTCAATATATTATGCATCTGAATCGGACCTCCGAGTGAAAAGTTATGACCATTTGAATTCCTTAAGAACTTCCATTGTTCAATTTCGAACGTCTCGATATATTATGCGCCTGAATCAGACCTCCGAGTTAAAAGTTATGACCATTTGAATTTTTCGAGAGTTTCCGTTGTTCAATTTCGAGCGTCTCGATATATTATGTGCCTGAATCAGACATCCGAGTGAAAAGTTATGACCATTTGAATAGCTCAAGAGCTTCCATTGTTCAATTTCAAGCGTCTGGATATATTTATGTGCCTAAATCGGACCTCCGAGTGAAAAGTTATGACCATTTGAATTGTCTCGAGAGCTTCCGTTGTTCAATTTCGAGCGTCTCGATATATTATGCGCCTGAATCAGACATCCGAGTGAAAAGTTATGACCATTTGAATTGCTCAAGAGCTTCCATCT
>NW_024464705.1:104960-106121 GCF_000004515.6 Glycine max
GAGCATCCATTGTTCATTTCGAGCGTCTCGATATATTATGCGCCTGAATTCGACCTCCGAGTGACAAGTTCTGACCATTTGAATTGCTCAAGAGCTTCCATTGTTCAATTTCGAGCGTCTCGATATGCTATGCGCCTCAATCGGACCTCCGAGTTAAAAGTTATGACCATTTGAATTGCTCAAGAGCTTCCATTGTTCAATTACAAGCGTCTCCATATATTTTGTGCCTGAATCGGACCTCCGAGTTAAAAGTTATGACCATTTGAATTATTCGAGAGCTTCCGTTGTTCAATTTTGAGCGTCTCGATATATTATGTGCCTGAATCGGAAATCCGAGTTAAAAGTTATGACCATTTGAATTGCTCAAGAGCTTCCATTGTTCAATTTTGAGTGTCTCGATATATTATGCGCCTAAATCGGACCTCCGAGTGAAAAGTTATGACCATTTGAAAGGCTCAAGAGCTTCCATTGTTCAATTTCGAACGTCTCAATATATTATGTGTCTGAATCGGACCTCCGAGTGAAAAGTTATGACCATTTGAATTCCTTAAGAGCTTCCACTGTTCAATTTCGAGCGTCTCGATATATTATGCGCCTGAATCCGACCTCCGAGTGACAAGTTATGACCATTTGAATTGCTCAAGAGCTTCCATTGTTCAATTTCGAGCGTCTCGATATATTATGCGCCTGAAACCGACCTCCAAGTGAAAAGTTATGACCATTTGAATTGCTCAAGAGCTTCCATTGTTCAATTTCGAGCGTCTCAATATATTATGCACCTGAATCGGACCTCCGAGTGAAAAGTAATGACCATTTGAATTGCTCAAGAGCTTCCACTGTTCAATTTCGAGCGTCTCGATATATTATGCGCCTGAATCCGGATCTCCGAGTGACAAAGTTATGACCATTTGAATTGCTCAAGAGCTTTCATTGTTCAATTTCGAGCGTCTCGATATATTATGCGCCTGAATCAGACCTCCGAGTGAAAAGTTATGACAATTTGAATTGCTCAAGAGCTTCCATTGTTCAATTTCGAGCGTCTCGATATATTATGCGCCTGAATCGGACCTCCGAGTTGAAAAGTTATGACCATTTGAACTGCTCGAGAGCTCCATGTTCAATTTCGAGCGTCTCGATATATTATGTACCTGAATCGGACCT
>NW_024464705.1:106249-108696 GCF_000004515.6 Glycine max
GAGCTTCCACTGTTCAATTTCGAGCGTCTCGATATATTATGCGCCTCAATCGGACCTTCGAGTTAAAAGTTATGACAATTTGAATTGCTCAAGAGCTTCCATTGTTCAATTTCGAGTGTCTCGATATATTATGTACCTGAATCGGACCTCCGAGTGAAAAGTTATGACCATTTGAATTGCTCAAGAGCTTCCACTGTTCAATTTCGAGCGTCTCGATATACTATGCGCCTGAATCCGACCTCCGAGTGACAAGTTATGACCATTTGAATTGCTCAAGAGCTTCCACTGTTCAATTTCGAGCGTCTCAATATATTATGCGCCTGAATCCGACCTCTGACTGACAAGTTTTGACCATTTGAATTGCTCAAGAGCTTTCATTGTTCAATTTCGAGCGTCTCGATATATTATGCGCCTGAATCAGACCTCCGAGTTAAAAGTTATGACCATTTGAATTTTTCGAGAGTTTCCGTTGTTCAATTTCGAGCGTCTCGATATATTATGTGCCTGAATCAGACATCCGAGTGAAAAGTTATGACCATTTGAATTGCTCAAGAGCTTCCATTGTTCAATTTCAAGCGTCTGGATATATTTTGTGCCTAAATCGGACCTCCGAGTTAAAAGTTATGACGATTTGAATTTTTCGAGAGTTTCCGTTGTTCAATTTCGAGCGTCTCGATATATTATGCGCCTTAAACCGACCTCCTTGTGAAAAGTTATGACCATTTAAATTGCTCAAGAGCTTCCATTGTTCAATTTCGAGCATCTCAATATATTATGTACCTGAATCGGACCTCCGAGTGAAAAGTAATGACCATTTGAATTGCTCAAGAGCTTCCACTGTTCAATTTCGAGCGTCTCGATATATTATGCGCCTGAATCCGACCTCTGACTGACAAGTTTTGACCATTTGAATTGCTCAAGAGCTTTCATTGTTCAATTTCGAGCGTCTCGATATATTATGCGCCTGAATCAGACCTCCGAGTGAAAAGTTATGACAATTTGAATTGCTCAAGAGCTTCCATTGTTCAATTTCGAGTGTCTCAATATATTATGTACCTGAATCGGACCTCCGAGTGAAAAGTAATGACTATTTGAATTGCTCAAGAGCTTCCACTGTTCAATTTCGAGAGTCTCGATATATTATGCGCTGAATCCGACCTCCGAGTGACAAGTTATGACCATTCGAATTGCTCGAGAGCTTGCATTGTTCAATTTCGAGCGTCTCGATATATTAGGTGCCTGAATCCGATCTCCGAGTGACAAGTTATGACCATTTGAATTGCTCAAGAGCTTTCATTGTTCAATTTCGAGCGTCTCGATATATTTTGCGCCTGAATCAGACCTCCGAGTGAAAAGTTATGACAATTTGAATTTCTCAAGAGCTTCCATTGTTCAATTTCGAGCGTCTCGATATATTATGCGCCTCAATTGGACGTCCCAGTTAAAAGTTATGACCATTTGAATTTCTCGAGAGCTTCCATTGTTCAATTTCGAGCGTCTCGATATATTATGCGCCTGTATTCGAACTCCGAGTGACAAGTTCTGACCATTTAAATTGCTCAAGAGCTTCCATTGTTAAATTTCGAGCGTCTCGATATGCTATGCTCCTCAATCGGACCTCCGAGTTAAAAGTTATGACCATTTGAATGGCTCAAGAGCTTCCATTGTTCAATTTCGAGCGTCACGATATATTATGCACCTGAATCGGACCTCCGAGTGAAAAGTTATGACCATTTGAATTGCTCAAGAGCTTCCATTGTTAAATTTCAAGCGTCTCGATATATTATGCGCCTGAATTCGACCTCCGAGTGACAAGTTATGACCATTTGAATTGCTCAAGAGCTTCCATTGTTTAATTTCGAGGGTTTCGAAATGTTATCCGCCTCAATCGGACCTCCGAGTTAAAAGTTATGACCATTTGAATTGCTCAAGAGCTTCCATTGTTCAATTTCGAGCGTCTCGATATGCTATGCGCCTCAATCGGACCTCCGAGTTAAAAGTTATGACCATTTGAATTGCTCAAGAGCTTCCATTGTTCAATTTCAAGCGTCTCCATATATTTTGTGCCTGAATCGGACCTCCGAGTTAAAAGTTATGACCATTTGAATTATTCGAGAGCTTCCGTTGTTCAATTTTGAGCGTCTCGATATATTATGTGCCTGAATCGGAAATCCGAGTTAAAAGTTATGACCATTTGAATTGCTCAAGAGCTTCCATTGTTCAATTTTGAGTGTCTCGATATATTATGCGCCTAAATCGGACCTCCGAGTGAAAAGTTATGACCATTTGAAAGGCTCAAGAGCTTCCATTGTTCAATTTCGAACGTCTCAATATATTATGTGTCTGAATCGGACCTCCGAGTGAAAAGTTATGACCATTTGAATTCCTTAAGAACTTCCGAGAGCTTCAACATTAGTGGCTACACTTTTTAGACAGCCTGACATCCT
>NW_024464705.1:117357-118446 GCF_000004515.6 Glycine max
CGTTTTCAATTTGGAGCGTCTCGATATATTATGTGCCTGAATCGGACATCCGAGTGAAAAGTTATGACCATTTGAATTGCTCAAGAGCTTCCATTGTTCAATTTCGAGTGTCTCGATATATTATGCGCCTGAATCGGACCTCCGAGTGAAAAGTTATGACCATTTGAATGGCTCAAGAGCTTCCATTGTTCAATTTCGAGCGTCACGATATATTATGCACCCGAATCGGACCTCCGAGTGAAAAGTTATGACCATTTGAATTGCTCAAGAGCTTCCATTGTTAAATTTCAAGCGTCTCGATATATTATGCGCCTGAATTCGACCTCCGAGTGACAAGTTATAACCATTTGAATTGCTCAAGAGCTTCCATTGTTTAATTTCGAGGGTCTCGATATGTTATCCGCCTCAATCGGACCTCCGAGTTAAAAGTTATGACCATTTGAATTGCTCAAGAGCTTCCATTGTTCAATTTCAAGCGTCTCGATATATTATGTGCCTGAATCGGACCTCCGAGTTAAAAGTTATGACCATTTGAATTTTTCGATAGTTTCCGTTGTTCAATTTCGAGCGTCTCGATATATTATGTGCCTGAATCAGACATCCGAGTGAAAAGTTATGACCATTTGAATTGCTCAAGAGCTTCCATTGTTCAATTTCGAGTGTCTCGATATATTATGCGCCTTAATCGGACCTCCGAGTGAAAGTTATGACCATTTGAAAGGCTCAAGAGCTTCCATTGTTCAATTTCGAGCGTCACGATATATTATGCACCTGAATCGGACCTCCGAGTGAAAAGTTATGACCATTTGAATTGCTAGAGAGCTTCCATTGTTCAATTTCGAGCGTCTCGATATATTATGCGCCTGAATTCGACCTCCGAGTGACAAGTTCTGACCAATTGAATTCCTCAAGAGCTTCCATTGTTCAATTTCGAGCGTCTCGATATGCTATGCGCCTCAATCGGACCTCCGAGTTAAAAGTTATGACCATTTGAATGGCTCAAGAGCTTCCATTGTTCAATTTCGAGCGTCACGATATATTATGCACCTGAATCGGACCTCCGAGTGAAAAGTTATGACCATTTGAATG
>NW_024464705.1:118561-141671 GCF_000004515.6 Glycine max
TTTCGAGGGTTTCGATATGTTATCCGCCTCAATCGGACCTCCGAGTTAAAAGTTATGACCATTTGAATAGCTCAAGACTTCCTTTGTTCATTTCGAGCGCACGATATATTATGCACCTGAATCGGACTTCCGAGTTAAAAGTTATGACCATTTGAATTGCTCAAGAGCTTCCATTGTTAAATTTCGAGCGTCTCGATATATTATGCGCCTGAATTCGACCTCCGAGTGACAAGTTATGACCATTTGAGTTGCTCAAGAGCTTCCATTGTTTAATTTCGAGCGTCTCGATATGTTATCCGCCTCAATCGGACCTCCGAGTTAAAAGTTATGACCATTTGAATTACTCAAGAGCTTCCATTGTTCAATTTCAAGCGTCTCGATATATTTTGTGCCTGAATCGGACCTCCGAGTTAAAAGTTATGACCAGTTTGAATTTTTCGAGAGTTTCCGTTGTTCAATTTCGAGCGTCTCGATATATTATGTGCGTGAATCGGACATGCGAGTGAAAAGTTATGACCATTTGAATTGCTCAAGAGCTTGCATTGTTCAATTTCGAGTGTCTTGATATATTATGCGCCTTAATCGGACCTCCGAGTGAAAAGTTATGACCATTTGAAAGGCTCAAGAGCTTCCATTGTTCAATTTCGAGCGTCACGATATATTATGCACCTGAATCGGACCTCCGAGTGAAAAGTTATGACCATTTGAATTGCTAGAGAGCTTCCATTGTTCAATTTCGAGCGTCTCGATATATTATGCGCCTGAATTCGACCTCCGAGTGACAAGTTCTGACCAATTGAATTCCTCAAGAGCTTCCATTGTTTAATTTCGAGCGTCTCGAATATGTTATCCGCCTCAATCGGACCTCCGAGTTAAAAGTTATGACCATTTGAATTACTCAAGAGCTTCCATTGTTCAATTTCAAGCGTCTCGATATATTTTGTGCCTGAATCGGACCTCCGAGTTAAAAGTTATGACCATTTGAATTTTTCGAGAGTTTCCGTTGTTCAATTTCGAGCGTCTCGATATATTATGTGCCTGAATCGGACATGCGAGTGAAAAGTTATGACCATTTGAATTGCTCAAGAGCTTGCATTGTTCAATTTCGAGTGTCTCGATATATTATGCGCCTTAATCGGACCTCCGAGTGAAAAGTTATGACCATTTGAATTGCTCAAGAGCTTCCATTGTTCAATTTCAAGCGTCTCGATATATTTTGTGCCTGAATCGGACCTCCGAGTTAAAAGTTATGACCATTTGAATTTTTCGAGAGTTTCCGTTTTTTCAATTTTCGAGCGTCTCGATATATTATGCGCCTTAATCGGACCTCCGAGTAAAAAGTTATGACCATTTGAATTGCTCAAGAGCTTCCATTGTTCAGTTTCGAGCGTCTCGATATGTTATGCGCCTCAATCGGACCTCCGAGTTAAAAGTTATGACCATTTGAATTGCTCAAGAGCTTCCATTGTTCAATTTCGAGCGTCTCGATATATTACGCGCCTTAATCAGACCTCCGAGTGAAAAGTTATGACCATATTAATTGCTCAAGAGCTTCCATTGTTCAATTTCGAGCGTCTCGATATATTATCCGCCTGAATCGAACCTCCGAGTGAAAAGTTATGACCATTTGAATTTCTCGAGAGCTTCCATTGTTCAATTTCGAGCGGCTCGATATATTATGTGCCTGAATCGGAAATCCGAGTGAAAAGTTATGACCATTTGAATTGCTCAAGAGCTTCCATTGTTCAATTTCGAGCGGCTCGATATATTATGCACCTTAATCGGACCTCCGAGTGAAAAGTTATGACCATTTGAATTGCTCAAAAGCTTCAATTGTTCAATTTCGAGCGTCTCGATATATTTTGCGCCTCAATTGGACCTCCGAGTTAAAAGTTATGACCATTTGAATTTCTCAAGAGCTTCTGTTGTTCAATTTCGAGCGTCTCGATATATTATGTGCCTGAATCGGAAATCCGAATGAAAAGTTATGACCATTTGAATTACTCAAGAGCTTCCATTGTTCAATTTCGAGCGGCTCGATATATTATGCACCTTAATCGGACCTCCGAGCGAAAAGTTGTGACCATTTGAATTGCTCAAAAGCTTCCGTTGTTCAATTTCGAGCGCCTCAATATATTATGTGCCTGAATCGGATATCCGAGTGAAAAGTTATGACCATATTAATTGCTCAAGTGCTTCTATTGTTTAATTTCGAGCGTCTCAAATTATTATGCACCTGAATCAGACTTCCGACTTAAAAGATATGACCAGTTGAATTTTTCGAGAGCTTCCATTGTTGAATTTCGAGCGTCTCGATATATTATGCGCCTTAATCCGACCTCCGAGTGAAAAGTTATGGCTGGTCATTTGTATAGCTGCCATTGATGATGATTGAAGGCCCAAGTGGAGAAAGATGAAGGCCCAGAGGCAGAGGCACTACCAAGACTACTAATTGTTGCTGAAGGTCCAAACAAACTTGAAGGCCCAAGTTAAATAAGTTTTTAGTTATAATTTATTTTTATTGTAATTTTGGCCCAAACTGTTTAGAAGGCCCATGTCTATTTTTATCTTTTTGTTCAGATACACTATAAGTATTTGTTTTTGTTTTCAATAAAGAAACTTTTGGCATTTTGATAAAATTTGGTGAGAGTTTCTCTCCGGGTTCCTTGTTGAACCAATTATCAGACTTATCAAGGTAATCCTTGTGGTGTCTACCCTGACTTATCTTCCTTCACTGGAAATGGCATCATCCAAAACCTCCGTAGCCTGTATCAAACGATCCGCTCCTACTCAGGTTCGCATCACCGACAGCGGCATGTTTTTATTTGCTCGGCAACGACAACATTAGCCCACCTCGGAAAAAAACTTGATTCACCGATAATGATCGAAAAAACTGCTAGCTGACGTCGATGAGGAAAGATCAACGATCGAGGTTTAAAAAAGAAGAATCACCGGATGACGCCGATCGAACATTTCCTATTAGACATCATCCAAATATTATTCAGGGATTGAATAGAAAATACAATAACCGACATCGGTCGTTGTAAGGTCGCGACTCATATTTTCCTCCTGACATTGAGCAATTTTTTTGAGAAACGCTGGCCGATAATATTTTTTTACGGTAGAGGATGCTTTTTTGTTCGGTGTTGCTATAAAAATTTACACTCTACGTCGGCTAGGTTTTTTTGTTCGACCTCAATCGAAGTTGTGGTTCGACCGACAGCGGCATGTTTTCATTTTCTCGGCAACAAAAACATTAGCCCACCTCGGAATAAAACTTGATTCGCCGATACTGATCGAACAAAATGCTAGCCGACGTCGACAAGGAAAGATCAACGATGGAGGTTTAAAAAAGAAGCATCACCGGATGACGCCGATCGAACATTTCCTATTAGACAGCATCCAAATATTATTCAGGGATTGAATAGAAAATACAATAACCGACATCGGCCGTTGTAAAGTCGCGACTCTTATTTTCTTCCCGACATTGAGCAATTGTTTTTGACAAACGCTGGCCGATAATATTTTTTTACGGTAGAGGATGCTTTTTTGTTCGGTGTTGCCGTAAAAATTTACAATGTACATCGGCTAGGTTTTTTCGTTCGACCTCAACCGAAGTTATGGTTCAACCGACACCAACATGTTTTCATTTTCTCGGCAACAAAAACATTAGCCCACCTCGGAAGAAAACTTGATTCACCGATACTGATAAAAAAAAAAATGCTAGCCGACGTCGACGAGGGACGATCAACGATCGAGGTTTAAAAAAGAAGCATCACCGGATGACGCCGATGGATCATTTCCTATTAGACATCATGCAAATATTATTCAGCGATTGAATAGAAAATACAATAACCAACATCTGTCGTTGTAAAGTTGCGACTCATATTTTCCTCCCGGCATTGAGCAATTTTTTTGACAAACGCTGGCCGATAATATTTTTTTACGATAGAGGATGTTTTTTTGTTCGGTGTTGCCGTAAAAATTTCCAATCTACGTCGGCTAGGTTTTTTCGTTCGACCTGAAACAAAGTTGTGGTTCGACCGACAACGGCATGTTTTCATTTGCTCGGCAACAAAAACATTAGCCCACCTCGGAAAAAAACTTGACTCACCGATACTGATCGAACAAAATGCTAGCCGACGTCGACGAGGAAAGATCAACGATGAAAGTTTAAAAAAGAAGCATCACCGGATGACGCCGATCGAACATTTCCTATTAGACATCATCCAAATATTATTCATGGATTGAATAGCAAATACAATAACCAACATCGGTCGTTGTAAAGCCGCGACTCATATTTTCCTGCTGACATTGTGCAAATTTTTTTTACAAACGCTGGCCGATAATATTTTTTTACAGTAGAGGATGCTTTTTTGTTCGGTGTTGCCGTACAAATTTACAATGTACGTCGGCTAGGTTTTTTCGTTCGACCTCAATCGAAGTTGTGCTTCGACCGACAGCTGCATGTTTTCATTTGCTCAGTAACAAAAACATTAGCTCACCTCGGATGAAAACTTGATTCACCGATACTGATCGAAAAAAATGCTAACTGACGTGGATGAGGAAAGATCAACGATGGAGCTTTAAAAAAGAAGCATCACCGGATGACGCCGATCGAACATTTCCTATTAGACACCATCCAAATATTATTCAGGGATTGAATAGAAAATACAATAGCCGACATCGACCGATGTAAATCCCTGACTGATATTTTTCAGCCGACATTGCGCAATTTTTTTTTACAAACATTGGCCGATAATATTTTTTTAAGGTAGAGGATGTTTTTTTGTTCGGTGTTGCCGTAAAAATTTACAATCTACGTCGTCTAGGTTTTTTCGTTCGACCTCAAACGAAGTTGTGGTTCGACCGACAACGGCATGTTTTCATTTGCTCGGCAACAAAAACATTAGCCCACCTCCGAAAAAAACTTGACTCACCGATACTGATCGAACAAAATGCTAGCCGACGTCGACGAGGAAAGATCAACGATGGAGGTTTAAAAAAGAAGCATCACCGGATGACGCCGATCGAACATTTCCTATTAGACATCATCCAAATATTATTCAGGGATTGAATAGCAAATACAATAACCGACATCGGTCGTTGTAAAGTCGCGACTCATATTTTCCTCCCGACATTGAGCAATTTTTTTGACAAACGCTGGCCGATAATATTTTTTTACGGTAGAGGATGCTGTTTGGTTCGGTGTTGCCGTAATAATTTACAATGTATGTCGGCTTGGTTTTTTCGTTCGAGCTCAACCGAAGTTGTGGTTCGACCGACACTAGCATGTTTTCATTTTCTCGGCAACAAAAATATTAGCCCACCTCAGAAGAAAACTTGATTCACCGATACTAATAAAAAAAATGCTAGCCGATGTCGACGAGGGACGATCAACAATCGAGGTTAAAAGAGAAGCATCACCGGATGACACCGATTGAACATTTCCTATTAGACATCATCGAAATATTACTCAGGGATTGAATAGAAAATATAATAACCGACATCGGTCGTTGTAAAGTCGCGACTCATATTTTCCTGCCGACATATCGCAATTTATCTTTACAAACGCTGGCCGATAATATTTTTTTACGGTAGAGGATTGTTTTTTGCTCGGTGTTGCCGTAAAAATTTATAATCTACGTCGGCTCGGTTTTTTCGTTCGACCTCAATCGAAGTTGTGGTTTGACCGACAGCAGCATGTTTTCATTTGCTCGGCAACAAAAACATTAGCCCACCTCGGAAGAAAACTTGATTCGCCGATACTGATCGAAAAAAATCCTAGCCGACATCGACGAGGAAAGATCAACGATCGAGGTTTATAAAAGAAGCATCACCGTATGACGCCGATCGAACATTTCCTATTAGACAACATCCAAATATAATTCAGGGATTGAATAGAAAATACAATAACCCACATCGGTCGTTGTAAAGTCGCGACTCATATTTTCCTCCCGACATTGAGCAATTGTTTTTGACAAGCGCTGGCCGATAATATTTTTTTACGGTAGAGGATGCTTTTTTGTTCGGTGTTGCCGTAAAAATTTCCAATGTACATCGGCTAGGTTTTTTCGTTCGACCTCAACCGAAGTTATGGTTCAACCGACACCAACATGTTTTCATTTTCTCGGCAACAAAAACATTAGCCCACCTCAGAAGAAAACTTGATTCACCGATACTGATAAAAAAAAATTCTAGCCGACGTCGACGAGGGACGATCAACGATCGAGGTTTAAAAAAGAAGCATCACCGGATGACGCCGATGGAACATTCCCTATAGGCATCATCCAAATATTATTCAGCGATTGAATAGAAAATACAATAACCGACATCGGTCGTTGTAAAGTCGCGACTCATATTTTCCTCCCGACATTGAGCAATTTTTTTGACAAACGTTGGCCGATAATATTTTTTTACGGTAGAGGATGCTTTTTTGTTCGGTGTTGCCGTAAAAATTTACAATGTACGTCGGCAAGGTTTTTTAGTTCGACTTCAACCGAAGTTGTGGTTCGACCGACATCAGCATGTTTTCATTTTCTCGGCAACGGAAACATTAGCCCACCTCGGAAGAAAACTTGATTCACCGATACTGATCGAAAAAATGCTAGCCGACGTCGACGAGGAAAGATCAAAGATCGAGGTTTAAAAAAGAAGCATCATCGGATGACGCCGATCGAACATTTCCTATTCGACATCATCCAAATATTATTCAGGGATTGAATAGAAAATACAATAGCCGACATCGGTCGTTGTAAAGCCCCGACTGATATTTTTCAGCTGACATTGCGCAATTTTTTTTACAAACGTTGGCCGATAATATTTTGTTTAAGGTAGAGGATGTTTTTTTGTTCGGTGTTGCCGTAAAAATTTACAATCTACGTCGGCTAGGTTTCTTCGTTCGACCTCAACCGAAGTTGTGGTTCGACCGACAACGAGATGTTTTCATTTGCTCGGCAACAAAAAAATTAGCCCACCTCGGAAAAAAACTTGATTCGTCGATACTAATCGAAAAAAATGCTAGGCGACGTCGACAAGGAAAGATCAACGATCAAGGTTTAAAAAAGAAGCATCACTGGATGACGCTGATCGAACATTTCCTATTAGACAGCATCCAAATATTATTCAGGGATTGAATAGAAAATACAATAACCGACATCGGTCGTTGTAAAGTCGCGACTCATATTTTCCTCCCGACATTGAGCAATTGTTTTTGACAAACCCTGGCCGATAATATTTTTTTACGGTAGAGGATGTTTTTTTGTTCGGTGTTGCCGTACAAATTTACAATGTTCATCGGCTAGGTGTTTTTGTTCGACCTCAATCGAAGTTGTGGTTCGACCGACAACTGCATGTTTTCATTTGCTCAGCAACAAAAACATTAGCCCACCACGGAATAAAACTTGATTTGCCAATACTGATCGAAAAAAATTCTAGCCGATGTCGACGAGGAAAGATCAACGATCGAGGTTTATAAAAGAAGCATCACCGGATGACGCCGATCGAACATGATGAGAATCATGAAACTGGCCAAATACAGGCTAAAGGCCCAAGTGGAGAAGGACGAAAGCCCAAGTGGAGAAGGACAAAGCCCCCGAGTGGAGAAGGATGAAGGCCCAAGTGGAGAAGGATGAAGGCCCAGAGGCAGAGACACTATCAAGACTATTAATTGTTGCTGAAGGCCCAAACTAATTTGAAGGCCCAAGTTAAATATGTTTTTAGTTATAATTTTTATTTATTGTAATTTTGGCCCAACCTTTTTAGAAGGCCCATGTCTATTTTTATCTTTTTGTTCAGCTACACTATAAGTATTGGTTTTTGTTTTGAATAAAAAAAAACTTTTGACATTTTCATAAAATTTGGTGAGAGTTTCTCTCCGGGTTCCTTGTTGAACCAATTATCAGACTTATCAAGGTAATCCTTGTGGCGTCTACCCAGACTTATCTTCCTTCACCGGAAGTGGCGTTTACCCTGACTTATCTTCCTTCACCAGAAGTGGCGTCATCCAAAACCTCCGTAGCCTGTATCAAACGATCCGCTCCTACTCAGGTTCGCATCATCTGGTATCAGAGCTTCGGCTCTTGATACAGGTTCTATCCTATCCTATCCTATCCTATTTTTTTTCTTCGTAATTTGTCTAGGTTCGTGTTTTTGTCCTTGTTCTGTTATTTGCGTTCTTGTTCTTGTTCTTCTCACGTTCTTGTTCTTGTTTCTTGTGTCTGTCAAACTTTGTGTCAAAAAAAAAATTGTTTGAGTTCTTGTTTCCTGTTCTTGTGCCTATCATATTGTATTCTGTCTTTTGTTCATAACTTTTGTTTCAGCCTATTCGAATTCTGTTTGGGGTAAAAATTGCCTAATTGCCGAATTGCTAAATTGTCAAATTTGCCTAATGATGATTGCCTATTGAACGAATTCTAATAGCTGGACGTCTGAAGAAAAAAAATTTTTGGGCGTTTTCATAAAATTGGGTGAGAGTTTCTCTCTAGGTTCCTTGTTGAACCAATTATCAGACTTATCAAGGTAATCCTTGTGGTGTCTACCCAGACTTATCTTCCTTCACCGGAAGTGGCGTCTACCCGGACTTATCTTCCTTCACCGGAAGTGGCGTCTACCCTGACTTATCTTCCTTCACCGGAAGTGGCATCATCCAAAAACTCTACAGCCTGTATCAAGCGATCCGCCCCGTAAGGTTCACATCATCTGGTATCAGAGCCAGGTTATTTTTCTATCCTATCCTGTTATTTTTCTTTGTAATTTGTCCAGGTTCGTGTTTTGTCCTTGTTCTGTTATTTGTTTTCTTGTTTGCGTCTTGTTGCGTTCTTGTTTGTGTCTTTGTTTCGTTCTTGTTCTTGTTCTTGTCACGTTTTTGTTCTTGCTCTTGTTTCTTGTGTATTTCAGACTTTGTGTCAAAAAAAAATCTGTTTGAGTTTTGTTTCAAGTAAAAAAAAAAATTTGCAGAATTTTTTTTTTAAAAAAAGAAAGAAAGTGGGTGTTTGATCTTTGAACACGAAATTGAGGCATTTAGAGGTGTTTTTTTGGGAAAAAAATCGTGGATCAAATCCCTTATCTAGATTCTCCTCTGAATTCTGAGCGTTTTGATATATAGTGGGCCTCAAACGGACAACCGTAGCAAAAGTTATGAGCATTTGAAGTTTACTTGTCATATCTGTTATCTTATCTGTTATCCTATCTGTTATCTTATTTGTTATCATATCTGTTATCCAAATTAAATCTAATTTGTTATCCAAATCTGATCTATTATCCAAATCAAATCAAATCAAATTTTTTTTATCCAAATCAGATTTGTTATCCAAATCTAATCTGCTATCCAAATCAAATCCAATCTGCTATCCAAATCAAGTCCAAGTTGTTATCCCAAATCAAATCTGTTACTCTGATAATTATTTTGTCTTTCCTTTTATTTGATATTACCTTGTGTGTCTAATTCGATCCATCCAGGAACTTAAGAGGGAGTGAGTGGTAAAAGGCAAGAGTGAAAACATCACACAAAAGCCTATATTGAGAGCATCAAACACGAGTGAACTACCATCAAAGAGAGAAACACGTGAGTAGAGTGTGGTGAGGTCCTGAATTTTTTTTTTTTAATTTACTGCAAAATTCTTTGTTCCTTAATCATGACAAGAGCTGGTGACAATGGTGGTGTATATCATCAACTGGACGAATCTCAACGCTTATTTTTGGACGCGTGGACTACACAAATGCAATGTTTGTTGAACCGTAACAAAGAAAAGCCCTACAGACGAATAGCCAAATCTTCCTCATTTACTCTTAAACCTCTATCCCCTAGAGAAGTGTGTGATGACCAAATCAGAATGGGAGAAAAGAGAGAACAAGAGAAAGAAAATAGTGAGGCACCACAAAGGAATATGAAAAAGAAGAGTGATACACCCGAGGAAAAGAGTGATACACATAAGAGAGAGAGTGATACACATGAGAGAAAATTTAATTATTTTGCAGAGGCGAGTGAAGTGAGGAAAGTGTTACCTGCTCATGAACCACTCAATCTACAGTATTGCAAAGACAGTAAAATTTCTACTGATAATTCTAATGAGTTTACTAGTTCTATTTCTCCTAGTGTTCAACCCTTATTGCAGGAATTTAAAAATGTCTTTCCTAAGGAGATTCCTCATGGACTGCCACCTTCAAGAGGCATAGAACATCAAGTTGATCTCCTCCCCGGAGCTTCATTGCCTAACAGACCAACTTACAAATGCAATCCCCAAGAGACTCAACGTAAGGATGCACATGCCAAAGTTGAGTATGTGAAAAGATTGTATGACCAAGTGAAGGTGCAAATTGCAAAGAAGAATGAAAACTATGCCAAGCAAGCCAACAAGAAAAGGAAGGAAGTGGTACTTGAACCCGGTGATGATCCTGGACATTTGAGCACAAATGTTTTCCAAGAAGGAGGGAATGATGAGAATCATGAAACTGGCCAAATACAGGCTAAAGGCCCAAGTGGAGAAGGACGAAAGCCCAAGTGGAGAAGGACAAAGCCCCCGAGTGGAGAAGGATGAAGGCCCAAGTGGAGAAGGATGAAGGCCCAGAGGCAGAGACACTATCAAGACTAATTGTTGCTGAAGGCCCAAACTAATTTGAAGGCCCAAGTTAAATATGTTTTTAGTTATAATTTTTATTTATTGTAATTTTGGCCCAACCTGTTTAGAAGGCCCATGTCTATTTTTATCTTTTTGTTCAGCTACACTATAAGTATTGGTTTTTGTTTTGAATAAAAAAAAACTTTTGACATTTTCATAAAATTTGGTGAGAGTTTCTCTCCGGGTTCCTTGTTGAACCAATTTGGCGACTCATATTTTCCTCCCGACATTGAGCAATTGTTTTTGACAAACGCTGGCCGATAATATTTTTTTACGGTAAAGGATGCTTTTTTGTTCGGTGTTGCCGTAAAAATTTACAATGTACGTCGGCTAGGTTTTTTCGTTCGAGCTCAACCGAAGTTATGGTTCAACCGACACCAACATGTTTTCATTTTCTTGGCAACAAAAACATTAGCCCACCTCGGAAGAAAACTTGATTCACCGATACTGATAAAAAAAAATTCTAGCCGACGTCGACGAGGGACGATCAACGATCGAGGTTTAAAAAAGAAGCATCACCGGATGACGCCGATGGAACATTTCCTATTAGACATCATCCAAATATTATTCAGCGATTGAATAGAAAATACAATAACCGACATCGGTCGTTGTAAAGTCGCGACTCATATTTTCCTCCCGACATTGAGCAATTTTTTTGACAAACGCTGGCCGATAATATTTATTTACGATAGAGGATGCTTTTCGGTTCGGTTTTGCCGTAAAAATTTACAATGTACGTCGGCTAGGTTTTTTCGTTCCAGCTCAACCGAAGTTCTGGTTCGACCGACATCAGCATGTTTTCATTTTCTCGGCAACGAAAACATTAGCCCACCTTGGAAAAAAACTTGATTCACCGATACTGATCGAAAAAAATGCTACCTGACGTCGACGAGGAAAGATCAAAGATCGAGGTTTAAAAAAGAAGCATCACCGGATGACGCCGATTGAACTTTTCCTATTAGACATCATCCAAATATTATTCAGGGATTGAATAGAAAAAACAATAACCGACATCGGTCGTTGTAAAGTCGCGACTCAGATTTTCCTCCCGACATTGCGCAAATTTTTTTGCAAACCCTGGCCGATAATATTTTTTTACGGTAGAGGATGCTTTTTTGTTCGGTGTTGCCGTAAAAATTTACAATGTACGTCGGCAAGGTTTTTTCGTTCGACTTCAACCGAAGTTGTGGTTCGATCGACACCAGCATGTTTTAATTTTCTCGGCAACGGAAACATTAGCCCACCTCGGATGAAAACTTGATTCACCGATACTGATCGAAAAAAATGCTTACTGACGTGGATGAGGAAAGATCAACGATGGAGGTTTTAAAAAGAAGCATCACCGGATGACGCCGATCAATTATTTCCTATTAGACATCATCCAAATATTATTTAGAGATTGCATAGAAAATACAATAGCCGACATCGGTCGTTGTAAAGCCCCGACTGGTATTTTTCTGCCGACATTGCGCAATTGTTTTTTACAAACGCTGGCCGATAATATTTTTTTACGGTAGAGGATGCTTTTTTGTTCGGTGTTGCCATAAAAATTAACAATCTACGTCGGCTGGGTTTTTTCGTTCGACCTCAAACGAAGTTGTGGTTCGACCGATAGCGGCATGTTTTCATTTGCTCGGTAACAAAAACATTAGCCCACCTCGGAACAAAACTTGATTCGTCGGTACTGATCGAAAAAAATGCTAGCCGACGTCGACGAGGAAAGATCAACGATCGAGGTTTATAAAAGAAGCATCACCGGATGACGCCGATCGAACATTTCCTATTAGACAGCATCCAAATATTATTCAGGGATTGAATAGAAAATACAATAACCGATATCGGTCGTTGTAAAGTCACGACTCAGATTTTCCTCCCGACATTGAGCAATTGTTTTTGACAAACGCTGGCCGATAATATTTTTTTACGGTAGAGGATACTTTTTTGTTCGGTGTTGTCGTAAAAATTTACAATGTACGTCGGCTGGGTTTTTTCGTTCGTGCTCAACCGAAGTTGTGGTTTGACCGACAGCGGCATGTTTTCATTTGCTCGGTAACAAAAACATTAGCCCACCTCGGAACAAAACTTGATTCACCGATACTGATAAAAAAAATTCTAGCCGACGTCGACGAGGGACGATCAACTATCGACGTTTAAAAAAGAAGCATCACCGGATGACGCCGATTGAACATTTCCCATTAGACATCATCCAAATATTATTCAGCGATTGAATAGAAAATACAATAACCAACATCGGTCGTTGTAAAGTCGAGACTCATATTTTCCTCCCGACATTGAGCAATTTTTTTGACAAACACTGGCCGATAATATTTTTTTACGATAGAGGATGCTTTTTTGCTCAGTGTTGCCGTAATAATTTACAATCTACGTCGGCTAGTTTTTTTCGTTCGACCTCAATCGAAGTTGTGGTTCGACCGACAACGGCATGTTTTCATTTGCTCGGCAACAAAAACATTAGGCCACATCAGAAGAAAACTTGATTCGCCGATACTGATCGAAAAAAATGCTAGTCGACGTCGACGAGGAAAGATCAACGATCGAGGTTTAAAAAAGAAGCATCAACGGATGACGCCGATTGAACATTTCCTTTTATACATCATCCAAATATTATTCAGGGATTGAATAGAAAAGACAATAACCGACATCGGTCGTTGTAAATTCGCGACTCATATTTTCCTGCCGACATTGCGCAATTTTTATTTACAAACACTGGCCTATAATATTTTTTTACGGTAGAGGATGCTTTTTTGTTCGGTGTTGCCATTAAAATTTACAATGTACGTCGGCAAGGTTTTTTCGTTCGACCTCAACCGAAGTTGTGGTTCGACCGACACCAGCATGTTTTCATTTTCTCGGCAACGAAAACATTAGCCCACCTCAGATGAAAACTTGATTCACCGATACTGATTGAAAAAAATGCTAGCTGATGTGGATGAGGAAAGATCAACGATGGAGGATTAAAAAAGAAGCATCACCGGATGACGCCGATCGAACATTTCCTATTAGACATCATCCAAATATTATTTCGGGATTGCATAGAAAATACAATAGCCGACATCGGTCGGTGTAAAGCCCCGACTGATATTTTTCAGCCGACATTGCGCAATTGCTTTTAAAAACACTGGCCGATAATATTTTTTTATGGTAGAGGATTGTTTTTTGCTCGGTGTTGCCGTAAAAATTTACAATGTACGTCGGCTAGGTTTTTTCGTTCGACCTCAATCGAAGTTGTGGTTCGACTGACAGCGGCATGTTTTCATTTTCTCGGCAACGGAAACATTAGCCCACCTCGGAAGAAAACTTGATTCATCGATACTGATAGAAAAAATGCTAGCCAACGTCGACGAGGAAAGATCAAAGATTGAGGTTTAAAAAAGAAGCATCACCGGATGACGCCGATCGAACATTTCCTATTCGACATCATCCGAATATTATTCACGGATTGAATAGAAAATACAATAGCCGACACCGGTCGGTGTAAAGCCCCGACTGATATTTTTAAGCTGACATTGCACAATTTTTTTTACAAACGTCGGCCGATAATATTTTTTTTAAGGTAGAGGATGTTTTTTTGTTCGGTGTTGCTGTAAAAATTTACAATCTACGTCGGCTAAGTTTTTTCGTTCGACCTCAACCCAAGTTGTGGTTCGACCGACAACTGCATGTTTTCATTTGCTCAGCCACAAAAACATTAGCCCACCTCGGAAAAAAACTTGACTCACCGATACTGATCGAACAAAATGCTAGCCGACTTCGACGAGGAAAGATCAACGATCAAGGTTTAAAAAAGAAGCATCACCGGATGACGCCGATCGAACATTTCCTATTAGACATCATCCAAATATTACTCAGGGATTGAATAGAAAATACAATAATCGACATCGGTCGTTGTAAAGTCGCGACTCATATTTTCCTGCCGACATTGCGCAATTTTAGTTACAAACGCTGGCCGATAATATTTTTTTACGGTAGAGGATGCTATTTTGTTCGGTGTTGCCGTAAAAATTTACAATGTACATCTGCTAGGTTTTTTCGTTCGAGTTCAACCGAAGTGGTGGTTCGACCGACACCGGCATGTTTTCAATTGCTCGGCAACGACAGCATTAGCACACCTTGGAAAAAAACTTGATTCACCGATACTGTTCGAAAAAATTGCTAACTGACGTGGATGAGGAAAGATCAACGATGGAGGTTTAAAAAAGAAGCATCACCGGATGACGCTGATCAAACATTTCCTATTAGACATCATCCAAATATTACTCAGGGATTGAATAGAAAATACAATAACCGACATCGGTCGTTGTAAAGTCGCGACTCCTATTTTCTTGCCGACATTGCGCAATTTTTTTTTACAAACGCTGGCCGATAATATTTTTTTACGGTAGAGGATGCTTTTTTGTTCGGTGTTGCCGTACAAATTTACAATCTACGTCCGCTAGGTTTTTTCGTTCGACCTCAATCGAAGTTGTGGTTCGACCGACAACTGCATGTTTTCATTTGCTCAGCAACAAAAACATTAGCCCACCTCGGAAAAAAACTTGATTCGCCAATACTGATCGAAAAAAATGCTAGCCGACATCGACCAGGAAAGATCGACGATCAATGTTTAAAAAAGAAGCATCACCGGATGACGCCGATCGAACATTTCCTATTAGACCTCATCAAAATATTATTCAGGGATTGAATAGAATTACAATAACCGACATCGGTCGTTGTAAAGTCGCGACTGATATTTTCCTCCCGACATTGCGCAATTTTTTTTTACAAACGCTGGCCGATAATATTTTTTTACGGTAGAGGATTGTTTTTTGCTCGGTGTTGCCGTAAAAATTTACAATCTACGTCGGCTAGGTTTTTTCATTCGACCTCAATCGAAGTTGTGGTTCGACCAACAGCGACATGTTTTTATTTGCTCGACAACAAAAATACATTAGCCCACCTCGGAAAAAAACTTGATTCGTCGATACTGATCGAAAAAAATGCTAGCCGACGTCGACTAGGAAAGATCAACAATCGAGGTTGAAAAAAGAAGCATCACTGGATGACGCCGATTGAACATTTCCTATTAGACATCATCCAAATATTATTCAGGGATTGAATAGAAAATACAATAACCGACATCGGTCGTTGTAAAGTCGCGACTCGGATTTTCCTCCAGACATTGCGCAATTTTTTTTACAAACCCTGGCCGATTATATTTTTTTACGGTAGAGCATGCTTTTTTGTTCGGTGTTGCCGTAAAAATTTACAATGTACGTCGGCAAGGTTTTTTCGTTCGACCTCAACCGAAGTTGTGGTTCGACCGACACCAGCATGTTTTCATTTTCTCGGCAACGGAAACATTAGCCCACCTCGGAAGAAAACTTGATTCACCGATACTGATAGAAAAAATGCTAGCCGACGTCGACGAGGAAAGATCAAAGATCGAGGTTTAAAAAAGAAGCATCACCGAATGACGCCGATCGAACCTTTCCTATTCGACATCATCCAAATATTATTCAGGGATTGAATAGAAAATACAATAGCCGACATCGGTCGGTGTAAAGCCCCGACTGGTATTTTTCAGCTGACATTGCGCAATTTTTTTTACAAACGTTGGCCGATAATTTTTTTTTTAAGGTAGAGGATGTTTTTTTGTTCGGTGTTGCCATAAAAATTTACAATCTACGTCGGCTAGGTTTTTTCGTTCGAGCTCAACCGAAGTTGTGGTTCGACTGACAACGGCATGTTTTCATTTGCTCGGCAACAAAAACATTAGCCCACCACGGAAAAAAACTTGACTCACCGATACTGATCGAACAAAATGCTAGCCGACGTCGACGAGGAAAGATCAAAGATCGAGGTTTAAAAAAGAAGCATCACCGGATGACGTCGATCGAACCTTTCCTATTCGACATCATCCAAATATTATTCAGGGATTGAATAGAAATTACAATAACCGACATCGGTCGTTGTAAAGTCGCGACTGATATTTTCCTGCCGACATTGCGCAATTTTTTTTTACAAACGCTGGCCGATAATATTTTTTTACGGTAGAGGATGCTTTTTAGTTCGGTGTTGCCGTAAAAATTTACAATCTACGTCGGCTAGGTTTTTTCGTTCGAGCTCAACCGAAGTTATGGTTGACCGACACCGGCATGTTTTCACCCGACATCGGTCGGTGTAAAGCCCCGACTGATATTTTTCAGCCGACATTGCTCAATTTTTACTTCAAACGGTGGCCGATAATATTTTTTTACGGTAGAGGATGCTTTTTAGTTCGGTGTTGCCGTAAAAATTTACAATGTACGTCGGCTAGGTTTTTTAGTTCGAGCTCAACCGAAGTTATGGTTCAACCGACAGCTGCATGTTTTCATTTGCTCAGCAACAAAAACATTAGCCCACCACGGAAAAAAACTTGACTCAACGATACTGATCGAACAAAATGCTAACTAACGTGGATGAGGAAAGATCAACGATGAAGGTTTAAAAAAGAAGCATCACCGGATGACGCCGATCGAACATTTCCTATTAGACATCATCCAAATATTATTCAGGGATTGCATAGAAAATACAATAGCCGACATTGGTCGGTGTAAAGCCCCGACTGATATTTTTCAGCCGACATTGCGCAATTTCTTTTACAAACGTTGGCCGATAATATTTTTTTAAGGTAGAGGATGTTTTTTTGTTCGGTGTTGCCGTAAAAATTTACAATCTACGTTTGCTAGGTTTTTTCGTTCGACCTCAACTGAAGTTGTGGTTTGACCAACACCAGCATGTTTTCATTTTCTCGGCAACGGAAACATTAGCCCACCTCGGAAAAAAACTTGATTCGCCGATACTGATCGAAAAAAATGCTAGCCGACGTGACGAGGTAAGATCGACGATCGAGGTTGAAAAAAGAAGCATCACCGGATGACGCCTGTAACGACCCGCCTCGTCGCTACGGTATCCACACTCTAATATTCGATAATTTCAATTTTTATAAAAAGACCTCCCTTAATTTTTGATTATGAAAATAGAAGTGATTTTGTCACAACATAAATTCATCCAACAACACGTCATTACTTAAGTGAATATGCATAATTACATAGAAACAATAATTCAGTACATGTCATACACATAACGAAAATTAAATATGTTCATATATATATATATATATATATATATATATATAATTAAAATTCCAGTTTTACATCTTTAACTCAACAAAATATAACTTAAAAGCCAACTATGGAGGAGTTGATTACAAAACACAACTCTCTCCCAAAATAACGCCAACGTCATCACGTCGGCTCGGCGGCTCCTCACCAGAATCTTACTCCTGATGAGAATCATGAAACTGGCCAAATACAGGCTAAAGGCCCAAGTGGAGAAGGACGAAGGCCCAAGTGGAGAAGGACAAAGCCCCCGAGTGGAGAAGGATGAAGGTCCAAGTGGAGAAGGATGAAGGCCCAGAGGCAGAGACACTATCAAGACTATTAATTGTTGCTGAAGGCCCAAGTTAAATAAGTTTTTAGTTATAATTTATTTTTATTGTAATTTTGGCCCAAACTGTTTAGAAGGCCCATGTCTATTTTTATCTTTTTGTTCAGCTACACTATAAGTATGGGTTTTTGTTTTGAATAAAGAAACTTTTGGCATTTTGATCAAATTTGGTGAGAGTTTCTCTCTGGGTTCCTTGTTGAACCAATTATCAGACTTATCAAGGTAATCCTTGTGGCGTCTACCCTGACTTATCTTCCTTCACCGGAAGTGGCGTCTACCTTGACTTATCTTCCTTCACCGGAAGTGGCGTCATCCAAACCTTCGTAGCCTGTATCAAACGATCCGCTCCTACTCAGGTTCACATCAACTCCCTACACCCTGCCACTGTCATTCTGCTCCCACGAACAAGGTTCGTGATCATCACAGGTATCAGCCACACGATACAAAATTGCAAGGGTGAGTTTATTATAAAAGAACCAATACCAAATAACCACAATTAGCAAGGAACATAGGCAAACATGATAAGCATACACAACAATCATTATTCAACACTCATATCCAACAAATATTCATCATTCACATCCAACAATTACTCATCATCCATCCATGGACCCAATCAAGACTGCACATAATGATGCATGCACCTAACTCAACACTCAGATGCAATGTGGTGCGTACCAACAACAACCAAATCTCAGGAAATAGCCTAAGCGTGTCCACACGACACTCTCACTTAGGGAACTGTGCTGAGTTTGTCGAGACCACCCGGTTGTGCACGTAACAGCCCCCCTCCCATAGGTGATCAGCCTGGGAGCCCAAAGGTGTTCCCTACCAGGTGACAGCCCCCTAGTACAAAGTACACTTGGCCACAGTTACTCTATTTCCTGTGTCGTATGAGCTATGATCAAGGCCAAAGGTAAATGCCAAAGACCATGGACCAATTAAAGCACCTAAGCATCCCCTCAGGAATGCTTAGATTCTCTAACCACGCTAGTTACCCACGTCTGGGCCATCTGACAAGGTCAGTGCACTCCACCCCCCCATGACATACACTTCATACGACGTATGATCGTGGCCAAAAGCTAGTGCCAAAGACCCTGGAAGGTCAGTGCACAGTGCCCCCCACGATCATACACAACATCCAACATATGAACGTGGCCAAAAGCTAGTGCCAAAGACCCTGAAAGGTCAGTGCACAGTGCCCCCACGAACATACACAACATGCACATGCCAATGCATTTCCAACATCAATCAACAAATCGTATTTCCATGTCATTCACAACATAAATATCATCTCATCTCAATGACGTTATCAACAACAACAACAACCTCATTTCATATTCACATATTCATCAATAATAACAATTCATGTTGACATGGTCTTTATTAACAATGTCATCTCAAATCAATATCATCATAATCATCATTATCATCACATATCAATTAAAATCCTCAATAGCAACATCAACAACAATTCAAACAAACACAACAATATCATTTCCACACGCACAGTCTTCGAACAGCCAAAACAATACCATTCATCACAATACATATATATATATCGCATCCCATTAGTTAAAACGTAATTTTCTTTGAAGAAAAATCAGCATGCAACAGGGACAGGCAGATATCCTCATAGCTAGGTTCCCTGACCCTAACTATGGTGTTAAAATGGTAAATTTTATAATAAACTCCCCTTACCTATAGTGATCTATCCCACGGATTCCTCGTCGCGTCACTTGAAGATTCCTTTTTGTCCTTGCTTGTCGATTCCACACAAGCCTCTACCATGCCAAAACGAAGGAGACTTAGTATGGATTTAAGAAAACAAAGCTAGTAACAGTGCTCTGGGTCAAACACCCACATTACTACATGAAAGAGCTGAGAGTATTTCGGGTTTTACAAAGGAACGTAATTTGGAAATTCCGACCACGCCAATGTGACCGGGGTTCAGTGTAGGTTACGAAAATAACATGTATTTCATTAAAGGATAACGTTTACAAAGTCTCTTTCTCTAAGGTTTTTCAAAGGAAGCATAAGACATGCAATGGCGGTTGCAAAGTTAGAAAAGATGCAAAGACAAGATGGAACTAACAAGAAACAAGCATAGAACCATGGTTACCTCGAAAGAAAACGAAAGATCAGATTAGGGTTTTCGTTCTCTACCGAAACCGCAAGCCAAGTTGGAAATTCTGCTTCGGTTGAAGGGTTCCTCTCGGTGTGGGTTTTCAATGGAGAACAATGATGGTTTGTGGTGGCTAATGGTGGATGTGGGTGATGGAGAAAGTACTTGGAACTTTAGAAATGGATATGGAAGAAAGAAAGAAGAAGAAATGACATTTTTCCTAAGCTACAAGAAAGCAAAGGCTGAAATGCTTAAATAAGAGATGCTCTCGGGAACGGAAGCTTCTAGCACACTCCAGATATTTTCTCAAAGATACCAACGGTTAAATCATGGTAAAGTGTCTTGTGAAGTTGCAAACCAAATTTCGAGAAGATCCAACGGTTAACGAAGGCTGGGCAGCGTTTCTACCGAGGCAGCTTCATGTAGTTTTCTCTAGAAGCTTCATTAAGAGGCTTCTAGCACACTCCAGACATCTTCTCAAAGATCCCAATGATCAGATGATTGACAAGTGTCTTGTGAAGTTTAAGGCCGAATTTCGAGAAGATCCAACAATTGATGAAGGCTGGGCAGCGTTTTTACCGAGACAGCTTCATGTAGCTTTCTCTAGAAGCTTCATTAAGAGGCTTCCTCTAGAAGCTTCCTCGTAGCTTCTTTGAGAAGCTTTCTCAAGAGGCTTCTTTGAGAAGCTTTCTTAAGAGGCTTCTTTGAGAAGCTAGATCCTTATCTATCCACCCCTTTATTAACTAAATTAACTTCCTTAAAATATAATTACGGATGTATATTACGCAACATATTATCTTACATCGAACTATTATTACTAATAATATATATATATATCAGGGTGCTACCACGCCGATCGTACATTTCCTATTAGACATCATCCAAATATTATTCAGGGATTGAATAGAAAATTACAATAATCGACATCGATCGTTTTAAAGTCGCGACGGATATTTTCCTGCGGACATTGCGCAATTTTTTTTTACAAACGCTGGCCGATAATATTTTTTTTACGGTAGAGGATGCTTTTTTGCTCGGTGTTGCCGTAAAAATTTACAACCTACGTCGGCTAGGTTTTTTCGTTCGACGTCAATCGAAGTTGTGGTTCGCCCGACAGCGGCATGTTTTCATTTGCTTGGCAACAAAAACATTAGCCCACCTCGGAAAAAAACTTGATTCGCCGATACTGATCGAAAAAAAATGCTAGTCAACGTCGATGAGGAAAAATCAACGATCGAGGTTTAAAAAAGAAGCATCACCGGATGACGCCGATCGAACATTTCCTATTAGACATCATCCAAATATTATTCAGGTATTGAATAGAAATTACAATAACTGACATCGGTCGTTTTAAAGTCGCGACCGATATTTTCCTGCCGACATTGCGCAATTTTTTTTTACAAACGCTGGCCGATAATAATTTTTTACTGTAGAGGATGCGTTTTTGTTCGGTGTTGCCGTAAAAATTTACAATCTACGTCGGCTAGGTTTTTTCGTTCGAGCACAACCGAAGTTGTGGTTCGACCGACACCGGCATGTTTTCAATTGCTCGGCAACGACAGCATTTGCCCACCATTGAAAAAAACTTGATTCACCGATAATGATCGAAAAAAATGCTAACTGACGTGGATGAGGAAAGATCAACGATGGAGGTTTAAAAAAGAAGCATCACCAGATGTCGCCGATCGAACCTTTCCTATTAGACATCATCCAAATATTATTCAGGGATTGAATAGAATTACAATAACCGACATCGGTCGTTGTAAAGTCGCGACTGATATTTTCCTGCCGACATTGCGCAATTTTTTTTTACAAACGCTGGCCGATAATATTTTTTTACGGTAGAGGATGCTTTTTAGTTCGGTGTTGCCGTAAAAATTTACAATCCACGTCGGCTAGGTTTTTTCGTTCGAGCTCAACCGAAGTTATGGTTAGACCGACACCGGCATGTTTTCAACCGACATCGGTCGGTGTAAAGCCCCGACTGATATTTTTCAGCCGACATTACGCAATTTTTACTACAAACGCTGGCCGATAATATTTTTTTACGGTAGAGGATGCTTTTTAGTTCGGTGTTGCCGTAAAAATTTACAATGTACTTCGGCTAGGTTTTTTAGTTCGAGCTCAACCGAAGTTATGGTTCGACCGACAGCTGCATGTTTTCATTTGCTCAGCAACAAAAACATTAGCCCACCACGGAAAAAAACTTGACTCAACGATACTGATCGAACAAAATGCTAACTAACGTGGATGAGGAGAAAGATCAACGATGGAGGTTTAAAAAAGAAGCATCACCGGATGACGCCGATCGAACATTTCCTATTAGACATCATCCAAATATTATTCAAGGATTGCATAGAAAATACAATAGCCGACATCGGTCGGTGTAAAGCCCCGACTGATATTTTTCAGCCGACATTGCGCAATTTCTTTTACAAACGTTGGCCGATAATATTTTTTTAAGGTAGAGGATGTTTTTTTGTTCGGTGTTGCCGTAAAAATTTGCAATCTACGTCGGCTAGGTTTTTTCGTTCGACCTCAACCGAAGTTGTGGTTCGACCGACAACTGCATGTTTTCATTTTCTCGGCAACGGAAACATTAGCCCACCTCGGAAAAAAACTTGATTCGCCGATACTGATCGAAAAAAATGCTAGCCGACGTCGACGAGGTAAGATCGACGATCGAGGTTGAAAAAAGAAGCATCACCGGATGACGCCGATCGAACATTTCCTATTAGACATCATCCAAATATTATTCAGGGATTGAATAGAAATTACAATAACCGACATCGGTCGTTGTAAAGTCGCGACTGATATTTTCCTGCCGACATTGCGCAATTTTTTTTTCCAAACGTTGGCCGATATATTTTTTTTAATG
>NW_024464705.1:143124-143981 GCF_000004515.6 Glycine max
AGATTTTTTTTATTGAAAATTGAAACCAATACTTATAGTGTATCTGAACAAAAAGATAAAAATAGACATGGGCCTTCTAAATAGTTTGGGCCAAAATTACAATAAATAAAAATTATAAATAAAAAACATATTTAACTTGGGCCTTCAAATTAATCTGGGCCTTCAGCAACAATTAATAGCCTTGATAGTGTCTCTGTGATATGAACCCTCATGGCACAAGGGCTGACTTAGGATCGTCTAGGATTAAACCTTGATGGAAAATGCGGAAATTGATTAAGGAAAGGATGGAAAATAAGGTGGTTAATTTCGTGGGTCTTAATAAGGTGGTTCTTGGCATAAAATGTGATGAGGACATGACCAAGAGCAAGGGCAAGGATCCACTTGAAGGACTTGGAGGACCTATGACAAGGGCTAGAGCAAGGAAAGCCAAGGAAGCTCTTCAACAAGTGTTGTCCATACTATTTGAATACAAGCCCAAGTTTCAAGGAGAAAAGTCCAAGGTTGTGAGTTGTATCATGGCCCAAATGGAGGAGGACTAAATGACACCACTTTGTCTCAATTTTTAGAGTGTTTAGTTTGTCTAAATAATGGCCCAATCCTTGTAAAGTTGGCTGACCAAAAATATGTTTTGGGTTAATCAATTAAAAGGGCTTTAGTTAGGTTTAGTTCAAGTTGTAATAAGGGCCCAATTGGCAACCTAGGCATCAGCCTTTTGGGAGACCAAATGGTGGCTGACTTGTTGGCTGTTGGGGGTGACTTTTGGTTGCCACAATTTCAGTTACACTCAGCCATTAAGTTTTTTTTTTAATTCCCTAGGTTAATGGCATTAAGTTATTTAATTCTAGGTTAGTGGGTCA
>NW_024464705.1:146735-148096 GCF_000004515.6 Glycine max
GTATCAAATGATCCGCCCGTAAGATTCACATCATCTGGTATCAGAGCTTCGGCTCTTGATACAGGTTCTATCGTATCCTATCCTATTTTGTTTTCTTTGTAATTTGTCTTGGTTCGTGTTTGTCCTTGTTCTGTAATTTGTTTTTCTTGTTTGCGTCTTGTTGCGTTCTTGTTTGTGTCTTTGTTTCGTTCTTGTTCTTGTCACGTTTGTGTTCTTGTTGTTGTTCTTGTTTCTAGTGTCTTTCAGACTTTGTGTCGTAAAAAAAAATTGTTTGGGTTCTGTTTCAAGTAAAAAAAAAAAGTTGCAGAAATTTTGAAAAAAAAAGAGAAGAAAAGAAGAAAGAGAAAAAAGAGAAAGTGGGTGTTTGATCTTTGAACACGAAATTGAGGCAGTTAGAGGCTTTTTTTTTTGCAGAAAATCGTGTACCAAATCCCCTTATCTAGATTCTCCTCTGAATTCTGAGCGTTTTGATATATAGTGGGCCTCAAACGGACAACCGTAGCAAAAGTTATGAGCATTTGAAGTTTACTTTTCATATCTGTTATCTTATCTGTTATTCTATCTGTTATCTTATTTGTTATCATATCTGTTATTCAAATTAAATCTAATTTGTTATCCAAATCTGATCTATTATCCAAATCAAATCAAATCAAATTTTTTATGCAAATCAGATTTGTTATCCAAATCTAATCTGTTATCCAAATCAAATCCAATCTGCTATCCAAATCAAGTCCAAGTTGTTATCCCAAATCAAATCTGTTACTCTGATAATTATATTGTCTTTCCTTTTATTTTATATTACCTTGTGTGTCTAATTCGATCCATCCAGGAACTTAAGAGTGAGTGAGTGGTAAAAGGCAAGAGTGAAAACATCACACAAAAGCCTATATTGAGAGCATCAAACACGAGTGAACTACCATTAAAGAGAGAAACACGTGAGTAGAGTGTGGTGAGGTCCTGAATTTTTTTTTTAATTTACTGCAAAATTCTTTGTTCCTTAATCATGGCAAGAGCTGGTGACAATGGTGGTGTATATCATCAACTGGATGAATCTCAACGCTTATTTCTGGACGCGTGGACTACACAAATGCAACGTTTGTTGACCAAATCTTCCTTGTTTACTCTTAAACCTCTATCCCCTAGAGAAGTGTGTGATGACCAAATCAGAATGGGAGAAAAGAGAGAACAAGAGAAAGAAAATAGTGAGGGCACCACAAAGGAATATGAAAAAGAAGAGTGATACACCCGAGGAAAAGAGTGATACACATGAGAGAAAATTTAATTATTTTGCAGAGGCGAGTGAAGTGAGGAAAGTGTTACCTGCTCATGGACCACTCAATCTACAGTATTTGCAAAGACAG
>NW_024464705.1:154193-156071 GCF_000004515.6 Glycine max
GGTTTAGACCGACACCGGCATGTTTTCAACCGACATCGGTCGGTGTAAAGCCCCGACTGATATTTTTCAGCCGACATTACGCAATTTTTACTACAAACGCTGGCCGATAATATTTTTTTACGGTAGAGGATGCTTTTTAGTTCGGTGTTGCCGTAAAAATTTACAATGTACTTCGGCTAGGTTTTTTAGTTCGAGCTCAACCGAAGTTATGGTTCGACCGACAGCTGCATGTTTTCATTTGCTCAGCAACAAAAACATTAGCCCACCACGGAAAAAAACTTGACTCAACGATACTGATCGAACAAAATGCTAACTAACGTGGATGAGGAGAAAGATCAACGATGGAGGTTTAAAAAAGAAGCATCACCGGATGACGCCGATCGAACATTTCCTATTAGACATCATCCAAATATTATTCAAGGATTGCATAGAAAATACAATAGCCGACATCGGTCGGTGTAAAGCCCCGACTGATATTTTTCAGCCGACATTGCGCAATTTCTTTTACAAACGTTGGCCGATAATATTTTTTTAAGGTAGAGGATGTTTTTTTGTTCGGTGTTGCCGTAAAAATTTGCAATCTACGTCGGCTAGGTTTTTTCGTTCGACCTCAACCGAAGTTGTGGTTCGACCGACAACTGCATGTTTTCATTTTCTCGGCAACGGAAACATTAGCCCACCTCGGAAAAAAACTTGATTCGCCGATACTGATCGAAAAAAATGCTAGCCGACGTCGACGAGGTAAGATCGACGATCGAGGTTGAAAAAAGAAGCATCACCGGATGACGCCGATCGAACATTTCCTATTAGACATCATCCAAATATTATTCAGGTATTGAATAGAAATTACAATAACTGACATCGGTCGTTTTAAAGTCGCGACCGATATTTTCCTGCCGACATTGCGCAATTTTTTTTTACAAACGCTGGCCGATAATAATTTTTTACTGTAGAGGATGCGTTTTTGTTCGGTGTTGCCGTAAAAATTTACAATCTACGTCGGCTAGGTTTTTTCGTTCGAGCTCAACCGAAGTTATGGTTAGACCTACACCGGCATGTTTTCAACCGACATCGGTCGGTGTAAAGCCCCGACTGATATTTTTCAGCCGACATTGCGCAATTTTTTTTACAAACGCTGGCCGATAATATTTTTTTACGGTAGAGGATGCTTTTTAGTTCGGTGTTGCCGTAAAAATTTACAATGTACGTCGGTTAATTTATTTAGTTCGAGCTCAACCGAAGTTGCTGTTCGACCGACAGCTGCATGTTTTCATTTGCTCAGCAACAAAAACATTAGCCCACCTTGGAATAAAACTTGATTCGCCGATATTGTTCGAAAAAAATGCTAGCCGACGTCGACGAGGAAAGATCAACGATCGAGGTTTAAAAAAGAAGCATCACCGGATGATGCCGATCGAACATTTCCTATTAGACATCATCCAAATATTATTCAGGGATTGAATAGAAATTACAATAACCGACATCGGTCTTTGTAAAGTCGCGACTGATATTTTCCTGCCGACATTGCGCAATTTTTTTTTACAAATGCTGGCCGATAATATATTTTTACGGTAGAGGATGCTTTTTTGCTCGGTGTTGCCGTAAAAATTTACAATCAACGTCAGCTAGGTTTTTTGATGTGAACCGAGTAGGAGTGGATCGTTTGATACAGGCTACGGAGGTTTGGATGACGCCACTTCCGGTGAAGGAAGATAAGTCAGGGTAGACGCCACAAGGATTACCTTGATAAGTCTGAGATTGGTTCAACAAGGAACTCAGAGAGAAACTCTCACCAAATTTTATCAAATGTCAAAAGTCTTTTTTTTGCAACTGTTTCCTTTTTTTTTCTTTCTTTCTTTCTCTTTCTTTCTTTCTTTT
>NW_024464705.1:162311-164312 GCF_000004515.6 Glycine max
CCACTTAACCTACGTTTTACCATCCCATTCGTCCATTTTATGCCAAGAACCACCTTATTAAGACCCACGAAATTAGCCACCTTATTTTCCATCCTTTCCTTAATCAATTTCCGCATTTTCCATCAAGGTTTAATCCTAGACGATCCTAAGTCAGCCCTTGTGCCATGTGGGTTCATATCAAAATGGATGAATGGGATGGTAAGATGTAGGTTAAGTGGTGGCTGGACAGAAATATAGAAATGGCAATAACTGAAGCTACAGGGCTCCAAATGAGGTGATACCAAAACGAGGTGAAAGGTCTCGTTTTGAAAGTCAATTTAGGCTCAAGAATCACTTAATTTGAGTGCGTAAAATGGGAGTTATGGCCACGAGATAATTCTGGGCAGAGGTGGATTTTCTGGAATTGTGGTTTGAAAGAACAAGGGTGAAGATGAAAGGAAGGAAAGAATCACTCTTTCCAGCGAGGGCAACACACAAAGGTTGTGAAAGTCCTTTGATACAGCCATGGTGTTCTTGAATCACTCAAGAATTTAGGAGAATCACTCTCACTAAGATAAAAGAGATAAACTCTAATTTTCTGAATAAAACTCAACTTGTGTTTATTGATAAAATGGTTCAGCTTATATAGAAGCTTTACAGCAGATTTTAGTAATGACCCACTAACCTAGAATTAAAATAACTTAATGCCATTAACCTAGGGAATTAAAAAAAAAAAAACTTAATGGCTGAGTGTAACTGAAATTGTGGCAACCAAAAGTCACCCCCAACAGCCAACAAGTCAGCCACCATTTGGTCTCCCAAAAGGCTGATGCCTAGGTTGCCAATTGGGCCCTTATTACAACTTGAACTAAACCTAACTAAAGCCCTTTTAATTGATTAACCCAAAACATATTTTTGGTCAGCCAACTTTACAAGGATTGGGCCATTATTTAGACAAACTAAACACTCTAAAAATTGAGACAAAGTGGTGTCATTTAGTCCTCCTCCATTTGGGCCATGATACAACTCACAACCTTGGACTTTTCTCCTTGAAACTTGGGCTTGTATTCAAATAGTATGGACAGCACTTGTTGAAGAGCTTCCTTGGCTTTCCTTGCTCTAGCCCTTGTCATAGGTCCTCCAAGTCCTTCAAGTGGATCCTTGCCCTTGCTCTTGGTCATGTCCTCATCACTCTGGGCCTTCATCCTTCTCCACTTGGGCCTTCATCCTTCTCCACTCGGGGGCTTTATCCTTCTCCACTCGGGGGCTTTGTCCTTCTCCACTTGGGCCTTTAGCCTGTATTTGGCCAGTTTCATGATTCTCATCATTCCCTCCTTCTTGGAAAACATTTGTCCTCAAATGTCCAGGATCATCACCGGGTTCAAGTACCACTTCCTTCCTTTTTTTGTGGGCTTGCTTGAGATAGCTTTCATTCTTCTTTGCAATTTGCACGTTCACTTGGTCATACAATGTTTTCACATACTCAACTTTGGCATGTGCATCCTTTCGTTGAGTCTCTTGGGGATTGCCTTTGTAAGTTGGCCTGTTAGGCAATGAAGCTCCGGGGAGGAGATCAACTTGATGTTCTATGCCTCTTGAAGGTGGCAGTCCATGAGGAATCTCCTTAGGAAAGACATTTTTAAATTCCTGCAATAAGGGTTAAACACTAGGAGAAATAGAACTAGTAAACTCATTAGAATTATCAGTAGAAATTTTACTGTCTTTGCAATACTGTAGATTGAGTGGTTCATGAGCAGGTAACACTTTCCTCACTTCACTCGCCTCTGCAAAATAATTAAATTTTCTCTCATGTGTATCACTCTCTCTCTTATGTGTATCACTCTTTTCCTCGGGTGTATCACTCTTCTTTTTCATATTCCTTTGTGGTGCCTCACTATTTTCTTTCTCTTGTTCTCTCTTTTCTCTCATTCTGATTTGGTCATCACACACTTCTCTAGGGGATAGAGGTTTAAGAGTAAACGAGGAAGATTTGGCTATTCGTCTGTAGGGATCTTCTTTGTT
>NW_024464705.1:164412-189483 GCF_000004515.6 Glycine max
ACCAGCTCTTGCCATGATTAAGGAACAAAGAATTGTGCAGTAAATTAAAAAAATAAAATTTAGGACCTCACCACACTCTACTCACGTGTTTCTCTCTTTGATGGTAGTTCACTCGTGTTTGATGCTCTCAATATAGGCTTTTGTGTAATGTATTCCCTCTTGCCTTTTACCACTCGTGTTCCCTCTTAAGTTCCTAGATGGACCGAATTAGACACACAAGGTAATATAAAATAAAAGGAAAGACAATATAATGATCACAAACAGATTTGATTTGGGATAACAACTTGAACTTGATTTGGATAATAATATATTAGATTGGATTTGGATAACAGATGAGCTTTTTTAATTTGGGTAACAGATATGATAACAGATAAGATATTAGGTAGGATAACAGATAAGATATTAGATAGGATAACAGATAAGATATTAGATAGGACAACAGATAGGACAAGTAAACTTCAAATACTCATAACTTTTGCTACAGTTGTCCGTTTGAGGCCCACTATATATCAAAACGCTCAGAATTCAGAGGAGAATCTAGATAAGGGGATTTGTTCCACGATTTTCTTTCAAAAAAACACCTCTAAATGCCTCAATTTCGTGTTCAAAGATCAAACACCCACTTTTTTTTTCAAAATTTTTGCAACTTTTTTTTTTTGCAACTGTTTCCTTTTCTTTCTTTCTTTCTTTCTTTTCTTTCTTTCTTTCTTTCTTTCTTTTTTTTTCGTTTCTTTTTTTTTTTCTCTATTTTTTTTGTTTTTTTTTCAGACGTCCAGCTATTAGAATTCGTTCAATAGGCAATCATCATTAGGCAAATTTGACAATTTAGCAATTCAGCAATTAGGCAATTTTTACCCCAAACAGAATTCGAATAGGCTGAAACAAAAGTTATGAACAAAAAACAGAATACAATATGATAGGCACAAGAACAGGAAACAAGAACTCAAACAATTTTTTTTTTTGACACAAAGTTTGAAAGACACAAGAAACAAGCAGATTTTAGTAATGACCCACTAACCTAGAATTAAAATAACTTAATGCCATTAACCTAGGGAATTAAGAAAACTTAATGGCTGAGTGTAACTGAAATTGTGGCAACCAAAAGTCACCCCCAACAGCCAACAAGTCAGCCACCATTTGGTCTCCCAAAAGGCTGATGCCTAGGTTGCCAATTGGGCCCTTATTACAACTTGAACTAAACCTAACTAAAGCCCTTTTAGCTGATGATACGAAATCAGAGTGTGGTAACGGAAGCAAACAACCAATAACGAAGGTACTAGGTACCACCCTTATTAGTCGAATTCTTTTAAGTATTTTTGGTATTTGTGTGTTTGGGTTTTTACGAAAATCAGCAAGGAAAAATAAGCAATATTAAACTACACCAATAGCTTAATACGAGATTAGCACTCAACACCAATTGAGCTAATCGGACTATTTTCAAGACGACGCTTGCGAATAATCGGGCGAAAATGTAAACACAATTTCTAATTGGACTGAATTGTTCTTGTTTTTTGAATAATCTGCAAATGATCAAATTACATCCATATATGGCCGAAAAAACAGTAAGGCCTAATTAAACACAATAAAACTAGTAATAAAATGCAATTAATGACTTAATGCAATCAGCCATATATGGCCGAAAAAAACAATAAGGCCTAATTAAACACAATAAAACTAGTAATAAAATGCAATTAATGACTTAATGCAATCAGCTCATGATATTCCTTTTCCATAATTAGCCACACGCCTATTTAAGGCCTTGAATGTCCCATTTATGCTTCTTTTGTAACCATCTTGGAAAGGTTTTGAATGGCTGAATTTTATTTGTCTTAACTGATGAAAATGCTTAAAATAGCCAAGTAATTAAACTCAGCCCTTGATGAGGATTCCAAACAGCCCCCACGCCATTAACTTCCCTTTGAATGTCACTTGTGTTGATTTTCAACTCCTCTTGGTCAATTTTCGTACCAGCTGATTAACCCAAAACATATTTTTGGTCAGCCAACTTTACAAGGATTTGGCCATTATTTAGACAAACTAAACACTCTAAAATTGAAACAAAGTGGTGTCATTTAGTCCTCCTCCATTTGGGCCATGATACAACTCACAACCTTGGACTTTTCTCCTTGAAACTTGGGCTTGTATTCAAACAGTATGGACAGCACTTGTTGAAGAGCTTCCTTGGCTTTCCTTGCTCTAGCCCTTGTCATAGGTCCTCCAAGTCCTTCAAGTGGATCCTTGCACTTGCTCTTGGTCATGTCCTCATCATTATCGGTGAATCATGTTTTTGTGCCGTGGTTGGCTAATGTTTTACTAGCCACGAAAATAAAAACATGCCGGTGTCGGCCGAAACACAACTTCGGTTGATCAAGTACGAGAAAACCTAGCCGACCTACATTGAAAATATTATAGGCGACACTAAGAACAAAACTACCTTTACCGTAAAGAAATATTATCGGCCAGCGTTTCTAAAAAAGACTGCGCAGTGTCGGCTGAACAATATAAGTCGCGGCTTCACAACGATTGATGTCGGCTATTGGATTTTCTATACAATCCCTCAATAATATTTCGTTGATGTCTATTAGGAAATGTTCGATCGGCGTCACCCGGTGATCTTTTTTTAGACCTCGATCGGTAAACTTTCCTGGCCGACGTCGGCTAGCATTTTTTTCGATCAGTATCAGCGAATCAAGTTTTTTTCGAAGTGGGCTAATGGATTCCTTGCCGAGCAAATGAAAACATGCGGTGTCGGCCGAACTACAACTACGGTTGAGCTCGAACGAAAAAGCCTAGCCGACCTACATTATAATTTTTTACGGCAACACCGAACAAAAAAGCATCATCTACTGTAAAACAATTTTATCGGCCTGCGTTTATTTAAAAAATTGTGCAATGTCGGATTAAAAATATCAGTCGCGGCTTCACAACGACCGATGTTGGCTATTGTATTTTCTATGCAATCCCTTAATAATATTTGGTTGATGTCTATTAGGAAATGTTCGATCGGCGTCACCCGATGATATTTTTTTAGACCTCGATCGGTAAACTTTCCTGGCCGACGTCGGCTAGCATTTTTTTCGATCAGTATCAGCGAATCAAGTTTTTTCCGAGGTGGGCTAATGGATTCCTTGCCGAGCAAATGAAAACATGTCGGTGTCTGCCGAACCACAACTATGGTTGAGCTCGAACGAAAAAACCTAGCCGACCTACATCTAAAATATTATAGGCGACACCAAGAACAAAACTTCCTATACCGTAAAGAAATATTATCGGTCAGAGTTAGTAAAAAAGATTGTGTAATGTCAGCTGAACAATATCAGTCGTGGCGTCACAACGGCCGATGTCGGCTATTGTATTTTCTATGTAATCCCTTAATAATATTTGGTTGAGTTCTATTAGGAAATGTTCGACCGGCGTCACCCGGTGATCTTTTTTGAGACCTCGATCAGTAAACTTTCCTGACCGACGTCGACTTGCATTTTTTTCGATCAGTATCGGTGAATCATGTTTTTTAACCGAAAAAATGAATACATGCCGGTGTCGATCGAAACACAACTTCGGTTGAGCTAGTACGAAAAAACCTAGCCGACCTACATTGAAAATATTATAGGCGACACCAAGAACAAAACTTCCTTTACCGTAAAGAAATATTATCTCGGCCAGCGTTAGTAAAAAAGATTGTGTAATGTCAGCTGAACAATATCAGTCGAGGCTTCACAACGGCCGATGTCGGCTATTGTATTTTCTATGCAATCCCTTAATAATATTTGGTTGATGTCTATTAGGAAATGTTCGATCGGCGTCACCGGGTGATCTTTTTTAAGACCTCGATCGGTAAACTTTCCTGACCGACGTCGGCTAGCATTTTTTTCGATCAGTACCGGTGAATCAAGTTTTTTCCTAGGTGGGCTAATGGATTCCTTGCCGAGCAAATGAAAACATGCCGGTGTCGGCCGAACCACAACTACGGTTGAGCTCGAACGATAAAACCTAGCCGACGTACATTGTAATTTTTTACGGCAACACCGAACAAAAAAGCATCATCTACAGTAAAAAAATTTTATCGGCCTGTGTTTATTTAAAAAATTGAGCATTGTCGGATTAAAAATATCAGTCACAGCTTCACAACGACCGATGTCGGCGGCTATTGTATTTTCTATTCAATCCCTGAATAATATTTGGATGATGTCTGTTAGGAAATGTTCGATCGGCGTCATCGAGTGATGCTTCTTTTTTAAAAATCGATCGGTCATCTTTCCTTGCCAACGTCGGCTAGCATTTTTCTCGATCAGGATTGGTGAATCATGTTTTTGCGCCGAGGTTGGCTAATGTTTTCCTAGCCACGAAAATAAAAACATGCCGGTGTCGGCCGAAATACAATTTAGGTTGAGCTAGTACGAAAAAACCTAGCCGACCTACATTGAAAATATTATAGGCGACACCAAGAACAAAACTTCCTTTACCAAAAAGAAATATTATCGGCCAGCGTTTGTAAAAAAGATTGTGCAATGTCGGCTGAACAATATCAGTCGCGGCTTCACAACGACCGATGTCGGCTATTGTATTTTCTATGCAATCCCTTAATAATATTTGGTTGATGTCTATTAGGAAATGTTCGATCGTCGTCACCCGGTGATCTTTTTTTAGACCTCGATCGATAAACTTTCCTGACCGACATCGGCTTGCATTTTTTTCGATTAGTATCGGTGAATCATGTTTTTTGCCGTGGTTGGCTAATGTTTTCCTAGCCACGAAAATAAAAACATGCCGGTGTCGACTGAAACACAACTTCGGTTGAGCTAGTACGAAAAAACCTAGACGACCTACATTGAAAATATTATAGGCGACACCAAGAACAAAACTTCCTTTATCGTAAAAAAATATTATCGGCCAGCGTTTGTAAAAAAGACTGCGCAATGTCGGCTGAACAATATCAGTCGCGGCTTCACAACGACCGATGTCCGCTATTGTATTTTCTATGCAATCCCTTAATAATATTTGGTTGATGTCTATTAGGAAATGTTCGATCGGCGTCACTCGGTGATCATTTTTTAGACCTCGATCGTTAAACTTTCCTGGCCGACGTCGGCTAGCATTTTTTCCGATCAGTATCAGCGAATCAAGTTTTTTCGGAGGTGGGCTAATGTATTTCTTGCCGAGCAAATGAAAACATGCCGGTATCGGCCGAACCACAACTACGGTTGAGCTCGTACGAAAAAACCTAGCTGACCTACATTGCAAATTTTTACGGCAACACCGAACAAAAAAGCATCATCAACTGTAACAAAATATTATCCGCCAGCGTTTGTTTAAAAATTTGCACAATGTCGGCTGAAAAATATCAGTCGCGGCTTCACAACGACCGATGTCGGCGGCTATTGTATTTCCTATTCAATCCCTGAATAATATTTGGATGATGTCTATTAGGAAATGTTCGATCGACGTCATCCAGTTTTTTTAAAAATCGATCGGTCATCTTTCTTGGCCGACGTCGGCTAGCATTTTACACGATCAGTATTGGTGAATCATGTTTGTTTGCCGAGGTTGGCTAATGTTTTCCTAGCCACGAATATAAAAACATGCCGGTGTCGACTGAAACACAACTTCGGTTGAGCTAGTACGAAAAAACCTAGCCGACCTACATTGAAAATATTATAGGCAACACCAAGAAAAAAACTTCCTTTACTGTAAAGAAATATTATCGGCCAGCGTTTGTAAAAAAGATTGCGCAATGTCGGCTGAACAAAATCAGTCGCGGCTTCACAACGGCCGATGTCGGCTATTGTATTTTCTATGCAATCCCTTAATAATATTTGGTTGATGTCTATTAGGAAATGTTGATCGGCGTCACCTGGTGATCTTCTTTTAGACCGCGATCGTTAAACTTTCCTGGCCGACGTCGGCTAGCATTTTTTTCGATCAGTATCGATGAATCAAGTTTTTTCTGAGGTAGGCTAATGGATTCCTTGCCGAGCAAATGAAAACATGCCGGTGTCGGCCGAACCACAACTACAGTTGAGCTCGAACGAAAAAACCTAGCCGACCTACATTGTAAATTTTTACGGCAACACCAAAAAAAAGCATTATCTACTACTGTAAAACAATTTTATCGCCTTGCGTTTATTTAAAAAATTGTGCGATGTCGGATTAAAAATATCACTCGCAGCTTCACAACGATCGATGTCGGCGGCTATTGTATTTTCTATTCAATCACTGAATAATATTTGGATGATGTCTATTAGGAAATGTTCGATCGGCGTCAACGAGTGATGCTTCTTTTTTAAAAATAGATCGGTCATCTTTCTTGGCCGACGTCGGCTAGCATTTTTCTCGATCAGTATCGGTGAATCATATTTTTTTGCCGAGGTTGGCTAATGTTTTCCTAGCCAGGAAAATAAAAGCATGCCAGTGTCGGCCGAATCACAACTTCGGTTGTGCTAGTACGAAAAAACCTAGCCGACCTACATTGTAAATATTATAGGCGACACCAAGAACAAAACTTCCTTTACCGTAAGGAAATATTATCGGCCAGCGTTTGTAAAAAAGACTGCGCAATGTCGGCTGAACAAAATCAGTCGCGGCTTCACAATGACCGATGTCGGCTATTGTATTTTCTATGCAATCCCTTAATAATATTTGGTTGATGTCTATTAGGAAATATTCGATCGGCGTCACTTGGTAATCTTTTTTTTAAGACCTCGATCGGTAAACTTTCCTGGCCGATGTCAGCTAGCATCTTTTTCTATCAGTATCAGCGAATCAAGTTTTTTCCGAGGTGGACTAATGGATTCCTTGTCGAGCAAATGAAAACATGCCTGGATCGGCCGAACCAAACCTACGGTTGAGCTCGAACGAAAAAACCTAGCTGACCTACATTGTAAATTTTTACGGCAACTGATGTGAACCTGAGTAGGAGCGGATCGTTTGATACAGGTTACAGAGATTTGGATGACGCCACTTCCCGTGAAGGAAGATAAGTCAGGGTAGACGCCACTTCCGGTGAAGGAAGATAAGTCCGGGTAGACGCCACTTCCAATGAAGGAAGATAAGTCAGGGTAGACGCCACTTCCGGTGAAGGAAGATAAGTCAGGGTAGACGCCACAAGGATTACCTTGATAAGTCTAAGATTTGTTCAACAAGGAACCCAGAGAGAAACTCTCACCCAATTTTATCAAAATGCCCAAAAGTTTTTTTATTCAAAACAAAAACCCATACTTATAGTGTAGCTGAACAAAAAGATAAAAATAGACATGGGCCTTCTAAACAGTTTGGGCCAAAATTACAATAAAAATAAATTATAACTAAAAACTTATTTAACTTGGGCCTTCAGCAACAATTAGTCTTGATAGTGTCTCTGCCTCTGGGCCTTCATCCTTCTCCACTCGGGGGCTTTGTCCTTCTCCACTTGGGCCTTTAGCCTGTATTTGGTCAGTTTCATGATTCTCATCATTCCCTCCTTCTTGGAAAACATTTGTCCTCAAATGTCCAGGATCATCACCGGGTTCAAGTACCACTTCCTTCCTTTTCTTGTTGGCTTGCTTGGCATAGCTTTCATTCTTCTTTGCAATTTGCACCTTCACTTGGTCATACAATGTTTTCACATACTCAACTTTGGCATGTGCATCCTTACGTTGAGTCTCTTGGGGATTGCCTTTGTAAGTTGGCCTGTTAGGAAATGAAGCTCCGGGGAGGAGATCAACTTGATGTTCTATGCCTCTTGAAGGTGGCAGTCCATGAGGAATCTCCTTAAGAAAGACATTTTTAAATTCCTGCAATAAGGGTTGAACACTAGGAGAAATAGAAATAGTAAACTCATTAGAATTATCAGTAGAAATTTTACTGTCTTTGCAATACTATAGATTGAGTGGTTCATGAGCAGGTAACACTTTCCTCACTTCACTCGCCTCTGCAAAATAATTAAATTTTCTCTCATGTGTATCACTCTCTCTCTTATGTGTATCACTCTTTTCCTCGGGTGTATCACTCTTCTTTTTCATATTCCTTTGTGGTATCTCACTATTTTCTTTCTCTTGTTCTCTCTTTTCTCTCATTCTGATTTGGTCATTACACACTTCTCTAGGGGATAGAGGTTTAAGAGTAAACGAGGAAGATTTGACTATTCGTCTGTAGGGCTCTTCTTTGTTACGGTTCAACAAATGTTGCATTTGTGTAGTCCACGTGCCCAGAAATAAGCGCTGAGATTCGTCCAGTTGATGATATACACCACCATTGTCACCAACTCTTGCCATGATTAAGGAAAAAAGGAATTTTGCAGTAAATGAAAAAAAAATTCAGGACCTCACCACACTCTACTCACGTGTTTCTCTCTTTGATGGTAGTTCACTCGTGTTTGATGCTCTCAATATAGGCTTTTGTGTGATGTTTTCACTCTTGCCTTTTACCACTCACTCCCTCTTAAGTTCCTGGATGAATCAAATTAGACACACAAGGTATATAACAAGAAAGACAGTTTAATTATCACAGACTGTGTAGCAGATTTAATTTGGATAACAAATCAGATTTGATTTTGGTTAACAGATTAGACTTGATTTGGATTTAGATTTGATTTGGATAACAGATTAGACTTGATTTGGATCGCAGATTGGATTTGATTTGGATAACAGATTAGACTTGATTTGATTTGGATAACAAATTTTGATTTGATTTGATTTGGATAACAGATTAGATTTGGATAACAAATTAGATTTAATTTGGATAACAGATATGATAACAGATAAGATAATAGATAGGATAGCATATAAGATAACAGATATGACAAGTAAACTTCAAATGCTCATAACTTTTGCTACGGTTGTCCGTTTGAGGCCCACTATATATCAAAACGCTCAGAATTCAGAGGAGAATCTAGATAAGGAGATTTGTTCCACAATTTTCTTTCAAAAAAACACCTCTAAATGCCTCAATTTCGTGTTCAAAGATCAAACACCCACTTTTTTTTTCAAAATTTTTGCAACTTTTTTTTTTGATACGAAGTGTGAAAGACACAAGAAACAAGAACAAGAACGTGACAAGAACAAGAACAAGAACGAAACAAGATGTAAACAAGAACGCAAATAACAGAACACAAGACGCAAACAAGAACGAAACAAGATGTAAACAAAAACACAAATAACAGAACACAAGACGCAAACAAGAACGAAACAAGACGTAAACAAAAACGCAAATAACAGAACAAGGACAAAACACGAACCTGGACAAATTAAAAAGAAAATAATAGGATAGGATAGAACCTGTATCAAGAGCTGAAGCTCTGATACCAGATGATGTGAACCTGAGTAGGAGCGAATCGTTTGATACAGGTTACAGAGATTTGGATGACGCCACTTCCCGTGAAGGAAGATAAGTCAGGGTAGACGCCACTTCCGGTGAAGGAAGATAAGTCCGGGTAGACGCCACTTCCAATGAAGGAAGATAAGTCAGGGTATACGCCACTTCCGGTGAAGGAAGATAAGTCAGGGTAGACGCCACAAGGATTACCTTGATAAGTCTAAGATTGGTTCAACAAGGAACCCAGATGATGTGAACCTGAGTAGGAGCGGATCGTTTGATACAGGTTACAGAGATTTGGATGACGCCACTTCCCGTGAAGGAAGATAAGTCAGGGTAGACGCCACTTCCGGTGAAGGAAGATAAGTCCGGGTAGACGCCACTTCCAATGAAGGAAGATAAGTCAGGGTATACGCCACTTCCGGTGAAGGAAGATAAGTCAGGGTAGACGCCACAAGGATTACCTTGATAAGTCTAAGATTGGTTCAACAAGGAACCCAGAGAGAAACTCTCACCCAATTTTATCAAAATACCCAAAAGATTTTTTATTCAAAACAAAAACCCATACTTATAGTGTAGCTGAACAAAAAGACAAAAATAGACATGGGCCTTCTAAACAGTTTGGGCAAAAATTACAATAAAAATAAATTATAACTAAAAACTTATTTAACTTGGGCCTTCAGCAACAATTAATAGTCTTGATAGTGTCTCTGCCTCTGGGCCTTCATCCTTCTCCACTTGGGCCTTCACCCCTCTCCACTCGGGGGCTTTGTCCTTCTCCACTTGGGCCTTCGTCCTTCTCCACTTGGGCCTTTAGCCTGTATTTGGCCAGTTTCATGATTCTCATCAGCAACACCGATCAAAAAAGCATCATCTACTGTAAAAAAATATTATCGGCCAGCGTTTGTTTAACAAATTGCGCAATGTCCGCTGAAAAATATCAGTCGCGGCTTCACAACGACCAATGTCGGTGGCTATTATATTTTCTATTCAATTCCTGAATAATATTTGGATGATGTCTATTAAGAAATGTTCGATCGGCGTCATCCAGTGATGCTTCTTTTTTAAAAATCGATCGGTCATCTTTCCTGGCCGACGTCGGCTAGCATTTTTTTCGGCCAGTATTGGTGAATCTTGTTTTTCGCCGAGGTTGGCTAATGATTTCCTAGCCACGAAAATAAAAACATGCCGGTGTCGGCCGAAACACAACTTCGGTTGAGCTAGTACGAAAAAACCTAGCCGACCTACATTGAAAATATTATAGGCGACACCATGAACAAAACTTCCTTTACCGTAAAGATATATTATCGGCCAGCGTTTGAAAAAAAGAGTGCGCAATGTCGGCTGAACATTATCAGTCGCGGCTTCACAACGACCGATGTCGGCTATTGTATTTTCTATTCAATCCCTTAATAATATTTGGTTGATGTCTATTAGGAAATGTTGATCGGCGTCACCCGGTGATCTTTTTTAGACCTCGATCGGTAAACTTTCCTGACCGACGTCGCCTTGCATTTTTTTTCGATCAGTATCGGTGAATCATGTTTTTTCACCGAAAAAATGAATACATGCCGGTGTCGATCGAAACACAACTTCGGTTGAGCTAGTACGAAAAAACCAAGCCGACCTCCTACATTGAAAATATTATAGGCGACACCAAGAACAAAACTTCCTTTACCTAAAGAAATATTATCGGCCAGCGTTAGTAAAAAAGATTGTGTAATGTCAGCTGAACAATATCAGTCGCGGCTTCACAACGGCTGATGTCGGCTATTGTATTTTCTATGCAATCCCTTAGTAATATTTGGTTGATGTCTATTAGGAAATGTTCGATCGGCGTCATCCAGTGATGCTTCGTTTTTAAAAATCGATCGGTCATCTTTCCTGGCGGACGTCGGCAAGCATTTTTTCCGATCAGTATTGGTGAATAATGTTTTTTCGCCGAGGTTGGCTAATGTTTTCCTAGCCACGAAAATAAAAACATGCCGGTGTCGGCCGAAACACAACTTCGGTTGAGCTAGTACCAAAAAACCTAGCCGACCTACATTGAAAATATTATAGGCGACACCAAGAACAAAACTTCCTTTACCGTAAAGAAATATTATCGGCAGGCATTTGTAGAAAAGACTGCGCAATGTCGGCTGAACAATATCAGTCGCGGCTTCACAACGATCGATGTCGGCTATTGTATTTTCTATGCAATCCCTTAATAATATTTGGTTGATGTGATGAGGACATGACCAAGAGCAAGGGCGGTGATCCACTTGAAGGACTTGGAGGACCTATGACAAGGGCTAGAGCAAGGAAAGCCAAGGAAGCTCTTCAACAAGTGCTGTCCATACTATTTGAATACAAGCCCAAGTTTCAAGGAGAAAAGTCCAAGGTTGTGAGTTGTATCATGGCCCAAATGGAGGAGGACTAAATGACAACACTTTGTTTCAATTTTAGAGTGTTTAGTTTGTCTAAATAATGGCCCAATTCTTGTAAAGTTGGCTGACCAAAAATATGTTTTGGGTTAATCAACTAAAAGGGCTTTAGTTAGGTTTAGTTCAAGTTGTAATAAGGGCCCAATTGGCAACCTAGGCATCAGCCTTTTGGGAGACCAAATGGTGGCTGACTTGTTGGCTGTTGGGGGTGACTTTTGGTTGCCACAATTTCAGTTACACTCAGCCATTAAGTTTTTTTTAATTCCCTAGGTTAATGGCATTAAGTTATTTTAATTCTAGGTTAGTGGGTCATTACTAAAATCTGCTGTAAAACTTCTATATAAGCTGAACCATTTTATCAATAAACACAAGTTGAGTTTTATTCAGAAAATTAGAGTTTATCTCTTTATCTTAGTGATGATTCTCCTAAATTCTTGAGTGATTCAAGAACACCCTGGCTGTATCAATGAACTTTCACAACCTTTGTGTGTTGCCCTCGCTGGAAAGAGTGATTCTTTCCTTCCTTTCATCTTCACCCTTGTTCTTTCAAACCACAATTCCAGAAAATCCACCTCTGCCCAGAATTATCTCGTGGCCATAACTCCCATTTTACGCACTCAAATTAAGTGATTCTTGAGCCTAAATTGAATTTCAAAACGAGACCTTTCGCCTCATTTTGGAATCACCTCATTTAAAGCCCTGTAGCTTCAGTTATTGCCATTTCTATATTTCTGTCCAGCCACCACTTAACCTACGTTTTACAATCCCATTCATCCATTTTATGCCAAAAACCACCTTATTAAGACCCACGAAATTAACCACCTTATTTTCCATCCTTTCCTTAATCAATTTCCGCATTTTCCATCAAGGTTTAATCCTAGACGATCCTAAGTCAGCCCTTGTGCCATGAGAGTTCATATCATGATCTCTATTAGGAAATGTTAATTGGAGTCACCCGATGATCTTTTTTTAGACCTCGATCGGTAAACTTTCTTGACCGACGTCGGCTTGCATTTTTTTCGATTAGTATCGGTGAATCATGTTTTTTTGCCATGGTTGGCTAATGTTATCCTAGTCACGAAAATAAAAACATGTCGGTATTGGCCGAAACACAACTTCGGTTGAGCTAGTACGACAAAACCTAGCCGACCTACATTGAAAATATTATAGGCGACACCAAGAAAAAAACTTCCTTTACTGTAAAGAAATATTATCGGCCAGCGTTTCTAAAAAAGACTGCGCAATGTCGGCTGAACAATATCAGTCGCGGCTTCACAACGACCGATGCCGGCTATTGTATTTTCTATGCAATCCCTTAATAATATTTGGTTGATGTCTATTAGGAAATGTTTGATCGGCGTCACCCGATGATCTTTTTTTTGACCTCGATCGGTAAACTTTCCTGACCGACGTCAGCTTGCATTTTTTTCGATCAGTACCGGTAAATCATGTTTTTTTGCCATGGTTGGCTAATGTTTTCCTAGCCACGAAAAGAAAAACATGCCGGTGTCGGCCGAAACACAACTTCGGTTGAGCTAGTACCAAAAAACCTAGCCGACCTACATTGAAAATATTATAGGCGACACCAAGAACAAAACTTCCTTTACCGTAAAGAAATATTATCTCGGCCAGCGTTAGTAAAAAAGATTGTGTAATGTCGGCTGAAAAATATCAGTCGCGGCTTCACAACGGCCGATGTCGGCGGCTATTGTATTTTCTATTCAATCCCTGAATAATATTTGGCTGGCATTTATTAGGAAATGTTTGATGGGCGTCATCCAGTGATGCTTCTTTTTTATAAATCGATCGGTCATCTTTCATGGCCAACGTCGGCTTGCATTTTTTTCGATCAGTATCGGTGAATCATGTTTTTTTGCCGTGGTTGGCTAATGTTTTCCTAGCCACGAAATTTAAAACATGCCGGGGTCGGTCGAAACACAACTTCGGTTGAGCTATTACGAGAAAACCTAGCCAACCTACATTGAAAATATTATAGGCGACACCAAGAACAAAACTTCCTTTACCGTAAAGAAATATTATCGGCCAGCATTTCTAAAAAAGACTGCACAATGTCGGCTGAACAATATAAGTCGCGACTTCACAACGACCGATGTCAGCTATTGTATTTTCTATGCAATCCCTTAATAATATTTGGTTGATCTCTATTAGGAAATGTTCGATCTGCGTCACTCGGTGATCTTTTTGTACACCTCGATCGGTAAACTTTCCTGGCCGACGACGGCTAGCATTTTTTTCGATCAGTATCAGCGAATCAAGTTTTTTCCGAGGGGGGCTAATTGATTCCTTGCCGAGCAAATGAAAACATGCCGGTATCGGCCGAACCACAACTACGGTTGAGCTCGAACGAAAAAACCTAGGCGACCTACATTGTAAATTTTTACGGCAACACCGATGAAAAAAGCATCATCTACTGTAAAAAAATATTATCGGCCTGCGTTTGTTTAAGAAATTGTACAATGTCGGCTGAAAAATATCAGTCGCGGCTTCACAACGGCCGATGTCGGCGGCTATTGTATTTTCTGTTCAATCCCTGAATAATATTTGGACGATGTCTATTAGGAAATGTTCGATCGGCATCATCCAGTGATGCTTCTTTTTTATAAATCGATAGGTCATTTTTCATGGACGACGTCGGCTAGCATTTTTTTCGATTAGTATCGGTGAATCATGTTTTTTTGCCGTGGTTAGCTAATGTTTTCCTAGCCACGAAATTAAAAACATGCCAGTGTCGGCCGAAACACAACTTCGGTTGAGCTAGTACGAGAAAACATAGCCAACCTACATTGAAAATATTATAGGCGACACTAGGAACAAAACTTCCTTTACCGTAAAGAAATATTATCGGCCAGCGTTTCTAAAAATGACTGCCCAATGTCGGCTGAACAATATCAGTCGCGGCTTCACAACGACCAATGTCGGCTATTGTATTTTCTATGCAATCCCTTAATAATATTTGGTTGATGTCTATTAGGAAATGTTCGATCTGCGTCACTCGGTGATCTTTTTGTACACCTCGATCGGTAAACTTTCCTGGCCGACGACGGCTAGCATTTTTTTCGATCAGTATCAGCGAATCATGTTTTTTCCGAGGGGGGCTATTGGATTCCTTGCCGAGCAAATGAGAACATGCCGGTATCGGCCGAACCACAACTACGGTTGAGCTCGAACGAAAAAACCTAGGCGACCCACATTGTAAATTTTGACGGCAACACCGATCAAAAAAGCATCATCTACTGTAAAAAAATATTATCGGCCTGCGTTTGTTTAAAAAATTGTGCAATGTCGGCTGAAAAATATCAGTCGCGGCTTCACAACGGCCGATGTCGGCGGCTATTGTATTTTCTATTCAATCCCTGAATAATATTTGGCTGGCGTCTATTAGGAAATGTTTGATGGGCGTCATCCAGTGATGCTACTTTTTTATAAATCGATCGGTCATCTTTCATGGCCGACGTCGGCTAGCATTTTTTTCAATCAGTATCGGTGAATCATGTTTTTTTGCCGTGGTTGGCTAATGTTATCCTAGCCACGAAATTAAAAACATGCCGGTGTCGGCCGAAACACAACTTCGGTTGAGCTAGTACGAGAAAACCTAGCCAACCTACATTGAAAATATTATAGGCAACACCAAGAACAAAACTTCCTTTACCGTAAAGAAATATTATCGGCCAGCGTTTGTCAAAAAGACTGCGCAATGTCGGTTGAACAATATCAGTCACGGCTTCACAACAACCGATGTTTGCTATTGTATTTTCTATGCAATCCCTTAATAATATTTGGTTGATGTCTATTAGGAAATGTTCGATCGGCGGTCACCCAGTGATCTTTTTTTAGACCTCGATCGGTAAACTTTCTTGACCGACGTCGCCTTGCATTTTTTTCGATCAGTATCGGTGAATCATGTTTTTTTGTCGTGGTTGGCTAATGTTTTCCTAGCCACGAAAATAAAAACATGCCAGTGTCGGCCGAAACACAACTTCGGTCGAGCTAGTACGAGAAAACCTAGCCGACCTACATTGAAAATATTATAGGCGACACCAAGAACAAAACTTCCTTTACCGTAAAGAAATATTATCGGCCAGTGTTTCTAAAAAGGACTTTGCAATGTCGGCTAAACAATATCAGTCGCGACTTCACAATGACCGATGTCGGCTATTGTATTTTCTATGCAATCCATTAATAATATTTGGTTGATGTCTATTAGGAAATGTTCGATCGGCGTCACCCGGTGATCTTTTTTTAGACCTCGATCGGTAAACTTTCCTGGCCGACATCAGCTAGCATTTTTTTCGATCAGTATCGGTGAATCAAGTTTTTTCCGAGGTGGGCTAATGGAGTCCTTGCCTAGCAAATGAAAACATGCCGGTATCGGCCGAACCACAACTACGGTTGAGCTCGAACGAAAAAACCTAGCCGACCTACATTGTAAATTTTTACTGCAACACCGATCAAAAAAGCATCATCTACTGTCAAAAAATATTATCGGCCTGCGTTTGTTTAAAAAATTGCGCAATGTCGACTGAAAAATATTATTCGCAGCTTCACAACGACCGATGTCGGCGGCTATTGTATTTTCAATTCAATCCCTGAATAATATTTGGATGATGTCTATTAAGAAATATTATTGGCCACCGTTTGTAAAAAAGACTGCGCAATGTCGGCTGAACAATATCAGTCGCGGCTTCACAACGACCGATGTCGGCTATTGTATTTTCTATGCAATCCCTTAATAATATTTGGTTGATGTCTATTAGGAAATGTTCGATCGGCATCAATTGGTAATCTTTTTTAAGTCCTCGATCGGTAAACTTTCCTGGCCGACGTCGGCTAGCATTTTTTTCGTTTAGTATCAGCGAATCAAGTTTTTTCCGAGGTGGGCTAATGGATTCCTTGCCGATCAAATGAAAGCATGCCGGTATGGGCTGAACCACAACTACTGTTGAGCTCGAACGAAAAAACCTAGCTGACCTACATTGTAAATTTTAACGGCAACACCGATCAAAAAAGCATCATCTACTGTAAAAAAATATTATCGGTCAGCGTTTGTTTAAAAATTTGCGCAATGTCGGCTGAAAAATATCTGTCACGGCTTCACAACGACCGATGTCGGCGGCTAATGTATTTTCTATTCAATCCTTGAATAATATTTTGATGATGTCTATAAGGAAATGTTGGATCGGCGTCATCCAGTGATGCTTGTTTTTTAAAAATCGATCGGTCAACTTTCCTGGCCGACGTCGGCTAGCATTTTTTTCGATCAGTATTGGTGAATCATGTTTTTTCGCCGAGGAGGGCTAATGTTTTCCTAGCCACGAAAATAAAAGCATGCCCGTGTCGGGCGAAACACAACTTCGGTGGAGCTAGTACGAAAAAACCTAGCCGACCTACATTGAAAATATTATAGGCGACACCAAGAACAAAACTTCCTTTACCGTAAAGAAATATTATCGGCCAGCGTTTGTAAAAAAGATTGCGCAATGTCGGCTGAATAATATCAGTCGCGTCTTCACAACGACCGATGTCGGCTATTGTATTTTCCATGCCCTTAATAATATTTGGTTGATGTCTATTAGGAAATGTTGATCGGCATCACCCGGTGATCTATTTTTAGACCTCGATCGGTAAACTTTCCTGACCGACGTCGGCTTGCATTTTTTTCGATAAGTATCGGTGAATGATGTTTTTTTCTGGTGGTTGGCTAATGTTTTCCTAGCCACGAAAATAAAAACACGCTGGTGTCGGCCGAAACACAACTTCGGTTGAGTTAGTACGAAAAAACCTTGCCGACCTACATTGAAAATATTATAGGCGACACCAAGAACAAAACTTCCTTTACCGTAAAAAAATATTACCGGCCAGCGTTTGTGAAAAAGATTGTGCAATGTCGGCTGAACAATATCAGTCGCGGCTTCACAACGACCGATGTCGGCTATTGTAATTTCTATGCATTCCCTTAATAATATTTGGTGGTTGTCTATTAGGAAATGTTGATTGGCATCACCAGGTGATCTTTTTTTAGTCCTCGATCGGTAAACTTTCCTGACCGACCTTGGCTTGCATTTTTTTCGATCAGTATCGGTGAATTATGTTTTTTTGCCGTGGTTGGCTAAAGTTTTCATAGTCACGAAAATAAAAACATGCCGGTGTCAGCCGAAACACAACTTCGGTTGAGCTAGTACGAGAAAACCTAGCTGACCAACATTGAAAATATTATAGGCGACACCAAGAACAAAAATTCCTTTACCGCAAAGAAATAATATCGGCCAGCGTTTCTAAAAAAGACTGCGCAATGTCGGCTGAACAATATCAGTCGCGGCTTCACAGCGACCGATGTCGGCTATTGTATTTTCTATGCAATCCCTTAATAATATTTTGTTGATGTCTATTCGGAAATGTTCGATCGGCGTCACCCAGTGATCTTTTTTTAGACCTCGATCGGAAAACTTTCCTGGCCGATGTCGGCTAGCATTTTTTTCGATCAATATCAGCGAATCAAGATTTTCCGAGGTGGGCTAATGGATTCCTTGCCGGGCAAATGAAAACATGCCGGTATCAGCCGAACCACAACTACAATGGAGCTCGAACGAAAAAACCTAGCCGAACTACATTGTAAATTTTTACGGCCACACCCATCAAAAAAGAATCCTATACCGTAAAAAAATATTATCGGCCAGCGTTTGTAAAAAAAAATTGCACAATGTCGACTGGAAAATAATAGTCACGGCTTTACAAAGACCGATGTCGGCTATTGTATTTTCTATTCAATCCCTGACTAATAATTGGATGAGGTCTATTAGGAAATGTTCGATCGGCGTCATCCGGTGATGCTTCTTTTTTAAAAATCGATCGGTCATCTTTCCTGTCCGACGTCGGCTAGCATGTTTTTCGATCAGTATCGGTGAATCATGTTTTTTTTGCCGAGGTTGGCTAATGTTTTCCTTTCCAAAAAAAAAAACATGCCGGTGTCGGCCGAACCACAACTTCGGTTGAGTTAGTGCGAAAAAACCTTGCCGACCTACATTGAAAATATTATAGGCGACACCAAGAACAAAACTTCCTTTACCGTAAAAAAATATTACCGGCCAGCGTTTGTGAAAAAGATTGTGCAATGTCGGCTGAACAATATCAGTCGCGGCTTCACAACGACCGATGTCGGGTATTGTATTTTCTATGGAATCCCTTAATAATATTTGGTTGATGTCTATTAGGAAATTTCGATCGGCGTCACCCGGTGATCTTTTTTTAGACCTCGATCGGTAAACTTTCCTGGCCGACGTCGGCTAGCATTTTCTTCGATCAGTATCGGCGAGTCAAGTTTTTTCCGAGGTGGTGTAATGGATTCCTTGCCGAGCAAATGAAAACATGCCGGTGTCGGCCGAACCACAACTTCGGTTGAGCTCGAACAAAAAATCCTAGCCAAACTACACTGTAAATTTTTACGGCCACACCCATCAGAAAAGAATCCTATACCGTAAAAAAATGTTATCGACCAGCAGTTTGTAAAAAAAATTGCACAATGTCGACTGGAAAATATCAGTCACGGCTTTACAAAGACCGATGTCGGCTATTGTATTTTCTATTCAATCCCTGACTAATAATTGGATGAGGTCTATTAGGAAATGTTCGATCGGCGTCATCCGGTGATGCTTCTTTTTTAAAAATCGATCGGTCATCTTTCCTGGCCGACGTCGGCTAGCATGTTTTTCGATCAGTATCGGTGAATCATGTTTTTTTTGCCGAGGTTGGCTAATGTTTTCCTTTCCAAAAAAAAATGAATATATTCCGGTGTCGGCCGAAACACAACTTCGGTTGAGTTAGTGCGAAAAAACCTTGCCGACCTACATTGAAAATATTATAGGCGACACCAAGAACAAAACTTCCTTTACCGTAAAAAAATATTACCGGCCAGCGTTTGTGAAAAAGATTGTGCAATGTCGGCTGAACAATATCAGTCGCGGCTTCACAACGACACAAGTGACATTCAAAGGGAAGTTAATGGCGTGGGGGCTGTTTGGAATCCTCATCAAGGGCTGAGTTTAATTACTTGGCTATTTTAAGCATTTTCATCAGTTAAGACAAATAAAATTCAGCCATTCAAAACCTTTCCAAGATGGTTACAAAAGAAGCATAAATGGGACATTCAAGGCCTTAAATAGGCGTGTGGCTAATTATGGAAAAGGAATATCATGAGCTGATTGCATTAAGTCATTAATTGCATTTTATTACTAGTTTTATTGTGTTTAATTAGGCCTTAATTGCATTTTATTACTAGTTTTATTGTGTTTAATTAGGCCTTACTGTTTTTCGGCCATATATGGATGTAATTTGATCATTTGCAGATCATTCAATAAACAAGAACAATTCAGTCCAATTAGAAATTGTGTTTACATTTTCGCCCGATTATTTACAAGCGTCGTCTTGAAAATAGTCCGATTAGCTCAATTGGTGTTGAGTGCTAATCTCGTATTAAGCTATTGGTGTAGTTTAATATTGCTTATTTTTCCTTGCTGATTTTCGTAAAAACCCAAACACACAAATACCAAAAATACTTAAAGGAATTCGACTAATAAGGGTGGTACCTAGTACCTTCGTTATTGGTTGTTTGCTTCCGTTACCACACTCTGATTTCGTATCATTAGTGGCATCAGAGCACGGTTCTGATTCCGTGTTACGTGACAACAATGGATTTCAACAGTGATGATTTCATGGACAAATTGCGTGAAGCCTTAAGGAACGTTGACTTGAGAGATGAACGATGGAGGCCTAGAAGGGGTGAACCACGTCCAAACGTGGATGAGTTCAAAATCACCGAACTACCTGAATTTAATGGTAGTGCAGACCCGGAGGTTTATCTAGAATGGGAGCGCAAGATTGATAGAATGTTTGACTTCAAGGATCTTGATGATGAGAAACGTTGCAAATATGCTATCCTGAAACTTAGCAAAAGTGCATCGTTGTGGTATGAGGGATTGAAGGCTAGAAGGACACGAGATGGAAAGGAGAAAATCCACTCTTGGGAGTCCTTGAAGAAGAAGTTGCGCAAGAGATATGTACCATCAAATCACCGACTGAATTTGTATAAAAAGATTGCAGATTTGGTGCAAGGCAAAATGAGTGTTACTGAATACATTGATGAGTTTGAGAACCTATGCCTAATGGGTGAAGTTGATGTGAACCTGAGTAGGAGCGGATCGTTTGATACAGGCTACGAAGGTTTGGATGACGCCACTTCCAGTGAAGGAAGATAAGTCAGGGTAGACGCCACTTCCAGTGAAGGAAGATAAGTCTGGGTAGACGCCACTTCCGGTTAAGGAAGATAAGTCTGGGTAGACGCCACTTCCAATGAAGGAAGATAAGTCTGGGTAGACGCCACAAGGATTACCTTGATAAGTCTGATAATTGGTTCAACAAGGAACCCAGAGAGAAACTCTCACCAAATTTTATCAAAAATGCCAAAAGTTTTTTTTATTCCAAACAAAAACCAATACTTATAGTGTATCTGAACTAAAAGATAAAAATAGACATGGGCCTTCTAAATAATTTGGGCCAAAATTACAATAAATAAAAATTATAACTAAAAAATATATTTAACTTGGGCCTTCAGCAACAATTAATAGTCTTGATAGTGTCTCTGCCTCTGGGCCTTCATCCTTCTCCACTTGGGCCTTCATCCTTCTCTACTCGGGGGCTTTGTCCTTCTCCACTTAGGCCTTCGTCCTTCTCCACTTGGGCCTTTAGCCTGTATTTGGCCAGTTTCATGATTCTCATCATTCCTTCCTTCTTGGAAAACATTTGTCCTCAAATGTCCAGGATCATCACCGGGTTCAAGTACCACTTCCTTCCTTTTCTTGTGGGCTTGCTTGACATAGCTTTCATTCTTCCTTGCAATTTGCACCTTCACTTGGTCATACAATCTTTTCACATACTCAACTTTGACATGTGCATCTTTACGTTGAGTCTCTTGGGGATTGCTTTTGTAAGTTGGCCTGTTAGGCAATGAAGCTCTGGGGAGGACATCAACTTGATGTTCTATGCCTCTTGAAGGTGGTAGTCCATGAGGAATCTCCTTAGGAAAGACATTTTTAAATTCCTGCAATAATGGTTGAACACTAGGAGAAATAGAAATAGTAAACTCATTAGAATTATCAGTAGAAATTTTACTGTCTTTGCAATACTGTAGATTGAGTGGTTCATGAGCAGGTAACACTTTCCTCACTTCACTCGCCTCTGCAAAATAATTAAATTTTCTCTCATGTGTATCACTCTTTTCCTCGGGTGTATCACTCTTCTTTTTCATATTCCTTTGTGGTGCCTCACTATTTTCTTTCTCTTGTTCTCTCTTTTCTCCCATTCTGATTTGGTCATCACACACTTCTCTAGGGGATAGAGGTTTAAGAGTAAATGAGGAAGATTTGGCTATTCGTCTATAGGGCTTTTCTTTGTTACGGTTCAACAAACGTTGCATTCTCTGATACCAGATGATGTGAACCTGAGTAGGAGCGGATCGTTTGATACAGGCTACGAAGGTTTGGATGACGCCACTTCCAGTGAAGGAAGATAAGTCAGGGTAGACGCCACTTCCAGTGAAGGAAGATAAGTCTGGGTAGACGCCACTTCCGGTTAAGGAAGATAAGTCTGGGTAGACGCCACTTCCAATGAAGGAAGATAAGTCTGGGTAGACGCCACAAGGATTACCTTGATAAGTCTGATAATTGGTTCAACAAGGAACCCAGAGAGAAACTCTCACCAAATTTTATCAAAAATGCCAAAAGTTTTTTTTTATTCCAAACAAAAACCAATACTTATAGTGTATCTGAACTAAAAGATAAAAATAGACATGGGCCTTCTAAATAATTTGGGCCAAAATTACAATAAATAAAAATTATAACTAAAAAATATATTTAACTTGGGCCTTCAGCAACAATTAATAGTCTTGATAGTGTCTCTGCCTCTGGGCCTTCATCCTTCTCCACTTGGGCCTTCATCCTTCTCCACTCGGGGGCTTTGTCCTTCTCCACTTAGGCCTTCGTCCTTCTCCACTTGGGCCTTTAGCCTGTATTTGGCCAGTTTCATGATTCTCATCAGAAGTGGAGGAAAATGAAGAGCAAAAAATGAGCCGTTTCCTTCGTGGGCTGAATAAGAACATAGCTTTTGCTGTTGAGCTATGTAACTACACAGATTTCACCACTTTGTGCACCTTGTGTTTGAAGATTGAAAATCAAAACAAGAGTAGATATAATGCTGGGAGTTCTAGTGGTTGGTCCAAGGGAGGTGTGTCGGGTAGTGCAAATCCAGCCCCTAGCACTAAACCAATGGAGAATCAACCGAAACAAAGTGAGGCCGCTCCTAAACAACCCATTGCCACGGCCAAGGAGACTAATCTGTCAAAGGTTAGGTGTTTCAAGTGTCAAGGCTTTGGACACTTTGCTAGGGCTTGTCCTAATCAACGAGTTGTGACCCTCCGAGAAGCAATTAGCATGCGTGATGAGTTGATGAAGGAAGAAGAAGAATCTGGTGGCAATATTGAAGGTGATGGAGTTGAAATTGTTGAAGATGATGATGATGAGGTAGAAGTATATGGACCTCCCATGTATGATACCTTGGATGCTAAGAACTTTGCAAAGTCAAGGCTGTACCCCGTGGAAGGGAGATCAAAAGAAATCAAATCTTCTACCCTAAGGGTCAAAGTGAAAGATAAGTGGTGTAGTATCATTGTGGATGGAGGTAGTTGTACCAATGCGGCTTCAACTGAAATGGTGTCTAAATTAGGATTGCTCACAACAAAACATCCTAAGCCTTATGCGCTACATTGGTTGGACAATGGAAGTAGCATAAATGTTACAAGGCAGACGCGTGTGGGATTAACCATGGGATCTTATGTTGATGAAATCTTGTGTGATGTGGTACCTATGGATGCAAGTCACATACTCTTGGGACGCCCTTGTGATATGAACCCTCATGGCACAAGGGCTGACTTAGGATCGTCTAGGATTAAACCTTGATGAAAAATGCGGAAATTGATTAAGGAAAGGATGGAAAATAAGGTGGTTAATCTCGTGGGTCTTAATAAGGTGGTTTCTGGCATAAAATGGATGAATGGGATGGTAAAACGTAGGTTAAGTGGTGGCTGGACAGAAATATAGAAATGGCAATAACGGAAGCTACAGGGCTCCAAATGAGGTGATTCCAAAACGAGGTGAAAGATCTCGTTTTGAAATTCAATTTAGGATCAAGAATCACTTAATTTGAGTGTGTAAAATGGGAGTTATGGTCACGAGATAATTTTGGGCAGAGGTGGATTTTCTGGAATTGTGGTTTGAAAGAACAAGGGTGGAGATGATAGGAAGGAAAGAATCACTCTTTCCAGCGAGGGCAACACACAAAGGTTGTGAAAGTCCTTTGATACAGCCAGGGTGTTCTTGAATCACTCAAGAATTTAGGAGAATCACTCTCACTAAGATAAAAGAGATAAACTCTAATTTTCTGAATAAAACTCAACTTGTGTTTATTGATAAAATGGTTCAGCTTATATAGAAGCTTTACAGCAGATTTTAGTAATGACCCACTAACCTAGAATTAAAATAACTTAATGCCATTAACCTAGGGAATTAAAACAAACTAAATGGCTGAGTGTAACTGAAATTGTTGGCAACCAAAAGTCACCCCCAACAGCCAACAAGTCAGCCACCATTTGGTCTCCCAAAAGGCTGATGCCTAGGTTGCCAATTGGGCCCTTATTACAACTTGAACTAAAGCCCTTTTAGTTGATTAACCCAAAACATATTTTTGGTCAGCCAACTTTACAAGGATTGGGCCATTATTTAGACAAACTAAACACTCTAAAATTGAAATAAAGTGGTGTCATTTAGTCCTCCATTTGGGCCATGATACAACTCACAACCTTGGACTTTTCTCCTTGAAACTTGGGCTTGTATTCAAATAGTATGGACAGCACTTGTTGAAGAGCGTCCTTGGCTTTCCTTGCTCTAGCCCTTGTCATAGGTCCTCCAAGTCCTTCAAGTGGATCCTTGCCCTTGCTCTTGGTCATGTCCTCATCAATAGGTCCTCCAAGTCCTTCAAGTGGATCCTTGCCCTTGCTCTTGGTCATGTCCTCATCATTCTCTCCCTCTTGAGAAGGATTTGTCCTCAAATCGGATTCTCCATCTGCATCAAAAAGAGATAAATCAGAGACATTGAAGGTGGAACTAACATTATACTCACCGGGCAGCTCAACTTTGTAAGCATTGTCATTGATTCTTTCAAGCACTTGAAATGGTCCATCTCCCCTTGGTTGAAGCTTTGATTTCCTTTGTTCCGGAAACCTTTCTTTCTCATG